>NC_088713.1:47429001-47680266 GCF_963576615.1 Watersipora subatra
TCTTCAACTAGGTGTTTGTTAAACTAAATATATTTAAGTTAGATTCATCGTTTATGTTCCACATCTGTCTCAAAGGTACGAACTTTCTATGCACTACATTGTAATCTTATGTTATCTTTCAGATTATAACCACAAAATGCGCTAAAGCAATTGTAGTTACTCATAGGTACTAAGGTTAACATATTATTTTGGTACTTTTTTTAATGATGACAATTTTCACAAGGAGGTGATTGCATTAAATAATAATTATGAGTTATTAAACTACTCTATGAATATTTATAGCCTGCGATACTTTTGCATGTCAACACTGAAACAAATTAAAATCATATAAATGCATACCAAATAGTTTTGAATTGTAATCATATCGAAATAGGCTATATTTGGCTATTACTCTCAATTGAGTTCACATTTACAATTAAACACCTTTACCTTTTTATTTTTTCTTTCAAATTGTTTCTTTGAAATACATGTATTTCTTTCAAGTTGTGAAATTTTAAACTATCAGTTGTCTGAAAACCTTTACAGTTGTATTTATTTTCAATTTAGTTGCCCTGCGCAAAACCTTTTGCTCATGATATGAAGTTTGGAAGTTTCAGTTGTTTGACAGAGTTTTAAAACTTTTACAATTGTTTTTATTTTGTTGCCTAATTTATTTTACCTGCACAAAATACTTCCCTGATAATATTGTAAAGGTTTTGTCCGCTGCCCTTTACTACCCACCAACATAAGACTCAGAGTGAAGAGTGTAGATATGTATTTCTGCTTCAATCATAATTGGTTACAATGCATATCATGCAACAGTCTATGATACAGGCGCAGCCAGCTCGGCTTCTCTATACAAAAATTTCAAGCTTATATAGCGGGTAGCCCCGTCTTGAGTAGCATGCAGCCATAGGTAGAGAACCTCGCATGTTCTCCTGGCAGAACCGCTCACACATGTCCTGATCAACCAGGTAGACAACTGGATCAATGTCTCCTAACTGGTGTGTAGTGTGGTTGATCAGTACTTGGCCTCACGACACACGTTACCAATCGCAGGAGCACACAAACACTGCACAGTGTTGTAAGATGTGAAATCTGATCCACAGGTTACTAGTAGTTAATCGGTAAATCCGGCAGTTCCCTCCTCATACCTGTTCTTCCACTCGCGTGATAGTCCGGGCAGACAGGCATTTAATGGTTTTTACTATCGGCTTATTGGTGGTAGGATTCTCCTTCAGTCTTACTTCTCTGACAGGCATGCTCTCACGGAGTTCCGCAGCCAGGGAGAAGAAGGCAAGTTTGTACGGGTGGCTCAATCCTTCTCTTTTTCGTCTCCATGGCAGCCACCCAGCATACCTTCTTCTGGTCTTTCGTTAGAGTCCTATCTAATAGTGTTTCGACCCCTGTGTCAGTCAGCTCCAACAAGTGGATTTCAAGTGGCCTAGTCCTCTTGATTTCGTCCCTGTTTCTTCACTACTTTCCTTGTAGGCCACCACATTTGTCAGAGTTTGCCTATCTAGCACTTCTCCAGCTTCTTTCAAGCTGATTGTGACCACAGTCAGTAGACCTTGCAGAGAATTATTACATGCGTTGTCCATATTCTCGAGCATACTGATTTTGTCCGGAGTGAATGAATGTTTTAAACGGAAAGCTTTGATAGCGGCAAGGAGAGCCGTTTTACCACTTTCTTTTTCGACCTTCAAACCAATTTCTGGCAGTCCCATTGAGTAACACACTTCTTTCCCATACCTTTTTGGCCTCCTAGTAGTCCGGGCCGACCTCGGGTTGTGTTAGAAAACTTCTGATGGGATTTTTGGCGTTGGAGTCGTACCGGTTTTCTCTAGGTTTGATTCCAGTTCTCCTGGAATTTATCCGAGTAGGACCGCATCAGTCATTACTGAGCTCCATCTTTGGTTATCTTTTTCCTCTGGTCTGGCCGATTGCCTACGAGATTTGCCTCATACCTTTGGGTTTATGCAGTCCCCATCAAAAGTTTTTTTTAGCTGGGATGCGACATTACTGGTAAGGAGTCATTTCTCATTTCCTCCAGATATGTCTCCGGCCTGCTGGGTCGGGTTCTCTTCATATTAGGGAATTTCTCTGGACAAGCCTCGTAGGGCTTCAGTCTCCGTTCGCTCTGATTTGAGGACTGGCCCTGCCTCTCTACCAGTTAGATGTAGATGCCCCAGGCAATTAGGACCTGGTACGGTTCCACGAACTTTGCCTGGAGTTTGGGGATTTCCCCCCCTCCCGGCGCTGGCATTTGTTTGTTAGCCGAACCCAGTCGCATAGGGTGTACAGCGGGGGCTCTTCTCGGCCTTCCTCTCTCACTTTTATCTGGTTCTGCCGTAGCATTTCATGCACGGTTTGCAACCTTTGCTGCACTCCGAGGGCATGTTCATGGGTAGGGAAAAACTCGGTTCGAGGAGGGTGGCTCTCCAGCTGGTCCGGCAACCTCAGCTTTTGTCTTAACATCAGCATATTGGCTGTTGCAATGGTGGCGGAGTGGGTATGCCCGGTATGCCCTCATCAGCTGGGGCAGTGACAGGACCCACTCGTCCTGTTCTCGGGCTAACAGTAACACCCTCAAAGAATTCCCAAGTTCACGGTTGTTTCGTTCCACAAATTCGTTTGGCCATTGGGTGATAAGGAATGGTGTGCGTTTTCCCCACGTTCCAGAGTTGGCACAGTTTGGCCATTAGTTGACTCTTCAACTACGCCCCATGTAGATTGTCCGTGTAGATTGGGTCTGATAGTCCCAGGTAACAAAACACCCATTCATCCAGAGTGTTCGCGACCACTGGTGCCATGGCGTCGGGCAGTGCCAGTGTGTCCTGCCATTGGGTGAAGTGGTCTGTGAGGTTCAGCACCAATTTTTTCCCCTTGTAGTGGCTTAGAATGGCTCGATCGGATCCACGGCTACCTTCTGCCAGGGTCTTCTGATGTAAAGTCACCACTTTCCTCCGGCCGCCTTCGTCCCTCTATTCTTTGCAGGTTGACACACCTCGCAACTCTTTGCGAGTCGTTTAACAGTGGATGTCAATCCGGGCCAGTATAAGGCCAACTGGAGACAGCTTGTTGCCCTTCCTACCTAAGAGTTGGTCAGGGCGCATGTTTGCCACTCTGTGGTTTCCAGCATAGTTCGCGGACAGATGGCACACCATCTAGCACGGCCCCGCAGGGCCACAAGTGCCTCTAGCATGTCGTCCTGTTGGATGCGCAGAGAGCTCCACAAGTGACCCAGTATGTCCAGCTCCCTGTTCCCTACTTCTAAGTGTTTCAAAGGGTAAAATCTCTCCGTTCTCTCTCGTGGTGAATACACAATACATGACTGCCACTGGTTGCTGTCCTGTGACCTGTGGCCTGCCAGCTCACATTTTGTCCTGGTTGCCCGAGTTGGGCTGGTAGCCCCTCGAGGAGACCACCGGCACTCAGGTTCAATCCCGCCACGATTGGAGCGGGAGTCCTGTTCCAACTGCCGGTTAGCGCCTCGGAGTATACAGCGTTGCCCAGGGTCAATCCTGCTCCGTCCAGAGTGGGAGTCCTGTCCAGGCAACCGATTGGTACTCACGCGGCTAACAGCCCTTGCTCCCAACCCAGTTCCCTCCGTGACGGGCCTCTGTCCAATGCTCACACATTGTCGGCAAAGTTTTCAGGTTTGCCTATAAATCCTGTCTGCGTTCTCGTATCGGGTTCCTGACCGGTGTTTCAGGGTATATTGGAACTCTGCCAGGATCTCGAGTCGCCAGGTCACTTGGTTCGAGGGATCCCACCTCCTACACAACCACCGGAAATATGCGTAATCAGTTTGTAGAAGGAACTCCTGCCCATACAGATAGAGCCGAAAATCTACAACCATGTACAGGCTTTACTATCCTGACCACTGCAAGGAATTCTTGTTGAGTGATGCAGTAATTGCGTTCCGAGGGAGTGAGAGTTTTTCGTTAGTAGGCAATGACCCATTTGCAGCTCTCTTGCACTTTGGACAGCACGGCCCCTACTCCGCATCTAATGGCATCCATATCTAAAATATGGCTTCTAATATACTTCTAATACTTCTAATACCTCTACTTCTAATAATACTTCTAATATACTACCGCTGGAAGTTGAGATAGCCCAAGATTGGGGCGGCGCTGATATGTCCTTTAGTTTGTTGAAGGTGGTCTGTTCTTCCTCTGTCCATCTCTAGGGCTTTCGCTTTGCCGTCAACCAGTGCAGGGTTGTGCTATCGTGGCAAAATCCGGAATAAATTATCAGTAGTAGCCGACTGTAGTAGCCGACTCTAAGGAGCCCTTGGAGTTCCTTAGTTTTGCGCGGGTTTTCCCGTTCTGCGACTGCATGGATTTTATTGGGATCAAAGGAGACTCCATCCCTGTTTACTATATGATGCTTTATACTAAATACAATTACTATATATGCTTACTTGCTTACTTATAGTCCCAGGTAGCGTACATGGGGCTGTAGTAACTCACATTTGGATGGCTTCAACTTCAACCCAGCCTGGTGGAGTCTCTAGAATACCTCACGTAGTCGGTTCAGCTGTGAGTTAAAATCCGGTGCGATGAGTATGATTTCATCGAGGATTAACAACTACATCTTCCATGGTAGGCCAAGTAAGATGCCTTCCATGAGCCTTTGGAAGGTGGCTAGAGCGAAAACCAGCCTGAAGAGTAATACCTGCCACTTTAACAGCCCTAATTGTTTCAAGAAGGCCGATTTGTCTTAGGCTTCTGCATCCAGGGTGACTTGCCAGTAACCAGTCATCAGGTCAAGCGAGCTGAAGTAGCGGCTGCCAGATAGCGCATCCAGGCTGTCATTGATCCTGAGTAAGGGGTAGGCATTTTTCTCGGTGACGGCGTTCAGACGCTAGTAGTCTATGCAGAAGCGTCACTGCTGGTCCTTTTTCCAGGCCAAAACTACGGGG
Source organism: Watersipora subatra (assembly GCF_963576615.1). Lineage (NCBI taxonomy): Eukaryota > Metazoa > Bryozoa > Gymnolaemata > Cheilostomatida > Watersiporidae > Watersipora > Watersipora subatra. Next base: position 47,433,908 of record NC_088713.1, read on the forward strand.
AGATCCAAGCCCCTCCAGCTGGCTTGATAAGCCCTTTCTTGAGTATGTCCTGGACCTGCCCTTCAACCTCAGGCTCTTTTTTTGGTCTGAGCATGTTGGGGGTTGCCAGATCAGCCAAGTGCCCTCCTAAAGCAAAGTAAAATGTTTCACTTTGAAGGTCATCCTATGTCATCATGGTCTGTGCTGAACACAGTTGAATATCGGCTCTGCAAGGAGACCAACCTCACTGTCTGACCTGTTACCTCAAAGTTCGGTCACGCCGCCTGGAGCAACTCCTCACTGGGAGCCGGCACTTCATTGGTTGAAGCCGGACTGGCTTCATACAATAAAAGGTTGTTATCTTCAACCTGCAGGTTGTCTACCCCCGTTTAAGTGCTATTATTGGCTCTGGACTGGAGGGTCAATGACCGTTCCGTTGTATTCATGCATCAGGCGATGACATGCCTTTTGGGTCCCAGCTGATTTGGGCTGCTTGTCACTGAGGGTTCGTCTGGGAACAATGGCAAAGATTCTGTGTAATAATGCTACAATGTATTGCCATCTCGGTCCGGGCTGGAACCACCACTCTTTTGATCACCTGCACTTTGCTCTGTAGTAGTCGTTCATGCTGGTCTGTGCAAAATCGCTGCCTGCCATTCACTTGAACTACTGACCATTTAAACTCGAAAAAGCATTGACTGGCCATGAAGAATAGCATACCCAATATGACATCTTCACTCAGGCAACTGACTATATAAACTTACTCTGCTCTTACGTCCCTCAGACGAATTCGCAACTGGATTATTCCACAGAACGGAAGTCATGTTCTGTCAGCCAGTAGAACGTGGCTGTCACTCTCCTCGAGCTGGTATCGCACAGCTCTAGGTAGTAGGTCAAAGACCTGCTTATTTAGCAGGTTCATGGTGCAGCCGATGTCAAACAAAAACTGGATGAACCGCCCCTCCACTCTTCCTGGAAGGAAATTGCCAGTTGAGTTAGGATGGCTGAGGGCTTGTGCCATTAAGGCATCTTCCGGGTTGTCCTCTAGAGTACCTGATCTTTGTCCTGGGACGTAGTCGATTCTTGGAGTCGTCCTACATCGTGAGTTGACGATCGGTTGTTGGTTCCGGGGGAGAAGAGGTATTGACCCTGCCCCTTTGAAGGCAAGCTTTTGATAGTGACACTTTGTGGAATTATCCTCGCCGGCCCTTGGCAGCTTTGGCAGAAGGGATTTGGCAGTCACCACCTACGTTTCTGATTACGTTTTTGCTGTTTGCATGAAGGGACAATAATGGCATCCGGAATTGGAAAAATGCTGGAACTGGCTTCACTCAAGGACTGATAATAGTTTCGTGTCTCCACAGGCTCTCCCTGTTCATGAAATTATTTTGGTCTAGTCATGGCTGGTTGAGGCCATCCACCATTCGTCAATGATCCATCCGTTTTGAAAGGGCAGTTCTCCAAAACGTCCCCTGGTTTGTCACATTCCCAGCAAAGGGTAGCTGGTGGCTTCCCTTCTCTGTCCGAGTGTGGACTCACTATTTGAGTTGTTCCACTTTTCCTTTGAAAGATCGGACTAGCCAGATTAGTTGGCCAATGACGTTGGTTTTGGCTGAGTGTACCTGGCCAGGGGGTTCCCTTGCAAGGCCAAAGAATTTGGCAGGTTTGCACTTGCTTCTTTCAATCTGGAGGTAATCATTCCTGGCTCATACAGTGTCGCCTTGTGTGGGAATATGTTCTGCCAACATTTGCTGCAGCAGGGCAGGATCTCCTATTGAGCTGCAAAACGTTTCCGTGGCCATGCTATTTTTGTGAGGGTTTGGTAGGTCTGCATACACAATGCAGACCAGTGTTTTTTCCTCCATGGCATGCTTCTGGAGTGACTTTGTTTCCTCTCATCTAACGGCGTTGAGCTGGTTTACCGCTTGTCTGGTGAACAGCCAGAATCTTGCCCAAAGGGCGATCAATACAGTTCCTGGATTCTTGGTTTGCTCACAGTCCTTGGCCTGTTTGCCCAATGCCTCCTGGAGGTGCAATAGTTTTGCTCCTTTTGCCCACTAGTTAGCGACGGCCACTTCCAGGAAGCAGGTGATAAAGTATTCCACATTTCTTTTTCCCGTGTACTGGGGAGTCTTGAATCGTGGTGCTGGCTTCTTAGCCCTTGGCATCAGTAACACTTGTTCTAGTGCTTTGACTAGTTTGGTTGGGTTCCAGCTCAGTGTTTCATGCTGAACTAATGGTCATGTTTCTGGCGGGGCTTTCAGTAGGTTTTTGCATCTTTCCACAGACTGTTCATTTACTGAGTCCGTTGCTGCAAGTAGTATTTTACACTGCTCACTCTGGGTTTCTTCCTGTTGCCAGGAAGTTCTTCCAATAGGAGCAGTGCTGCTGTTTTTTGGCAGGCCTTGTCCTGTGTTGCTGGCGGGGCTTTCAGCAGGTTTCTGTTCCTTTACTAAGGCAATTCATCTACCGAGGCGTTTACTGCAGGTAGGGTTTTCATTCAGCTCTCTTTGGGTTGCTTCCTGTTGCCACGAAGTTTTTTCAGCAGGAGCAGTGCTGCCGTTTCTCAGGTGGGTCCTATCCCTTGTTTTCTGGGTTTCTTTGTACTGCCACTTTTAAGGCAGTTGGAAGTTCATCCAGAAATCCATTGATCCAGTCCAAGTTTCGTAGTGGAGTTTGTTTGGAATTGTCCTAATCCCACTGCTGCCATCAGTATTAAGGTTTTGTGCGCTGCCCTTAATACCTCACCAAAATTGGAGTCGGTGTGAAGAATATCGTCATTTACTTCTGCTTTAATCATAAGTGGTCCCTGGGAATATAATGCAGCGGTCTATGATACAGGCGCAGACAGCTTTGCTTCTCTTTGATAAATGTTCAAGCTTATATAGCGGGCAGCTCCGCCTCTTGTTACACTCAATTGGACAAAACTCGGCTCAGCTTGACTCGGCTTAACTTGGATTAGCACGGCTTGGCTCAGCCGGATTTGACTCATACATACAGTTCATCATAATATGTAGTTTGAAAGTTGGAATGGCAAATTTTGATATATACTAAATTAAATAAATTTCTCTTAAAAGGCTCTAAAAGTTTTCTCATAAAGGCTCTTTTATAACCCGGGCAATGCCATGTGGCACAGCTAGTCTTTATATATACATATATATATATATATATATATATATATATATATATCTGGTGCTTACCAACAACAAATATCTAAAGTTGGCGATCTTCACCAGACATATAGGTGGCTGAACAAAGGAAACCTAACGGCCAATACAGAGTCGCCAATCATGGCAGCCCAGGAGCAAGTGCTCCCAACAAGGCAGCTCCAAACGAAAATCTATCACACTAGAGACGATCCTAGATGCAGACTGTACAAAGATGCACCTGAGACCATCCAACACATCATCAGTAAATGCAAGCATCTAGCAGGAAACGCATACACTGAGCGGCATAATCATGTCGCAGGTGTTGTGTATAGAAGTCTATGTGATGAGTGTGGCCTTAATAAACGACAACACTGGTGGGAAGCTCCTGGTAAGGTCAATGATAATGACCGTGCTAAGATCCTCTGGGACTTTTACATCCGAACTGACAAGCATGTCCTAGCAAACCAACCAGATATAGTGGTGGTAGACAAGGAGAACAAGAAAGCTACTATGACAGATATAGCAGTACCCAATGACTACAATATAGCCAGCAAAGAAAATAAAAAGGTAAAGAAATATCTCCCTCTTGGAGAAGAGATTGAAAAATGCTGGAATGTAAGAACAAATGTAATCCCAGTAGTCATTGGGGCACTGGGCGCCATAACACCGGCGCATAAATTGTGGCTTGCCCAAATACCAACAACAATCAACTCAGGTGAGTTGCAGAAAAGTGCGCCATTGGGAACAGTTAAGATCTTGAGGCGAGTGCTCAAACTCCCAGGTCTCTGGTAGAAGACCCGAGTTAGAGCAGGGTTTACCACCCATACGGGGTACCCGGGGTGAGGAAACAACTTTTTATATATATATATATAAAATTGGGTAAAAATGAAAGTTAAAGTTAAGTTTAAAACAACTTTATTACTAATAGTTTCATATTGCCATGCAATAATCATCAGATAAAATTGTTAGCACTGAAAACGACTTATATATAGATGGAAATAAAAGCGTAGGTCTTAAAATACCTAAATACACCACTGATACGTAGGATTAAAATTAGCAAGCAACACGATTTAAAGCCTCAACAATGCAGAAGTTTAAAAGTTAAGTCTTAAAATTGCTTAAAAGAATTTGCCAGCATGTCTACATGTTGAAACTAGTTCGCAGCGTTTGTTTAAGGTAGCAATGTTAGGATTGTATATAATATAAAATTTCTCATACAGACATAGGTTGCATCTGCCTGTGGTCTTGTTGTATGATGTAGCTCTTTTGACTATGCTCCACTTGATGTTATATTCTATGCCTTGGTCTTTTAAGGTCCATATGTGCTTACTGAGCTCGGTGCTTGATCTTTTCTCTACATTTCTAAAGGTTGTCATATGATTGTAATAGCGTTGTTTGAATGTGGTGTCAGTCAATCCTATGTAATGTTCGTCCGCAGATTGATCATTGGTGGTGACTGTCGCCTTATATATAATTGACTTGCTCAGGCACTTTCCTTGTAGTGGGCAGCCATTCTTATGTCGGCAGTTGCATTCTCTTGGCTCTGTAGTTATAGGGGTCTCATTGTGGTGCTGCAGCAATCTGGTATTATGAGCGCTAATGATACTGCTCACATTGTTCATACAGCTGTAGCTTAATTTCACAAAGTTTCTATTGAAGATCTTACGAAGAGCGTGTGATTTAGGGAACTCTGTGTCCAGGATATTAAAGAAAATCTTACCGATGTTATTAGCTACATTTTTGCTGAATGGCGGGTTGTACCATAGTATCGGTCTTCGTCTGGTATTCTTGTCTCTGTTTTGCGCATTGTTTGTCGGGGCAGGCTGAAACACAAGCTTGTGTTTTTGTCCGCTTAGATTGAGTGCCTGCTGGTATATGTCAGTTTTGGTGGTAAATGTGGAGTTGTCTGATGACAGGCTGCTCAGTCTCCTATTTATACCTAGTGGTATGTTGTTTATTACTCCAAGTGGATGATTGGACTTGGCGTGTACATACTGTGGATGTGTATTTGGCTTGTGGTAAATTCTGTGTATAGGTATAAATAGGAGACTGAGCAGCCTGTCATCAGACAACTCCACATTTACCACCAAAACTGACATATACCAGCAGGCACTCAATCTAAGCGGACACAAACACAAGCTTGTGTTTCAGCCTGCCCCGACAAACAATGCGCAAAACAGAGACAAGAATACCAGACGAAGACCGATACTATGGTACAACCCGCCATTCAGCAAAAATGTAGCTAATAACATCGGTAAGATTTTCTTTAATATCCTGGACACAGAGTTCCCTAAATCACACGCTCTTCGTAAGATCTTCAATAGAAACTTTGTGAAATTAAGCTACAGCTGTATGAACAATGTGAGCAGTATCATTAGCGCTCATAATACCAGATTGCTGCAGCACCACAATGAGACCCCTATAACTACAGAGCCAAGAGAATGCAACTGCCGACATAAGAATGGCTGCCCACTACAAGGAAAGTGCCTGAGCAAGTCAATTATATATAAGGCGACAGTCACCATCAATGATCAATGTGCGGACGAACATTACATAGGATTGACTGACACCACATTCAAACAACGCTATTACAATCATATGACAACCTTTAGAAATGTAGAGAAAAGATCAAGCACCGAGCTCAGTAAGCACATATGGACCTTAAAAGACCAAGGCATAGAATATAACATCAAGTGGAGCATAGTCAAAAGAGCTACATCATACAACAAGACCACAGGCAGATGCAACCTATGTCTGTATGAGAAATTTTATATTATATACAATCCTAACATTGCTACCTTAAACAAACGCTGCGAACTAGTTTCAACATGTAAACATGCTGGCAAATTCCTTTTAAGCAATTTTAAGACTTAACTTTTAAACTTCTGCATTGTTGAGGCTTTAAATCGTGTTGCTTGCTAATTTTAATCCTACGTATCAGTGGTGTATTTAGGTATTTTAAGACCTACGCTTTTATTTCCATCTATATATAAGTCGTTTTCAGTGCTAACAATTTTATCTGATGATTATTGCATGGCAATATGAAACTATTAGTAATAAAGTTGTTTTAAACTTAACTTTAACTTTCATTTTTACCCAATTTTACATCGCTCTATTTTAATATTGAGCACTTTCATGCAAGAGACTGTTCACACTGCATCTACTGTATATATATATATATATATAAATTGTTTCCTCATATATATATATATTATATATATATATATATATGTTGTTATAATTATTTAATATAGTAATAAAATATAATGTCAATACAATCAAAAAGATTTACTTGTACATATAATTATATATATAAACTAATATCTGCATGTATATGATAGCCTTCTGATATATATAAAGCCTTTGTAGACATTTATTTATATGATAATAAATGCATATGGCAAAATTTAAATGTCAAAAAACTTCAGCAAAACTTTATCTTTTTGAAACCGATTACCTAATTCATAGCTGTACTATTTAATATATATAAAAATCACATAACCCCTACTAAACCTATTGATTAAATTCGAATTCATAAGCCTTTATATCTCAGAATTTACCAGCGGTAATTTTGTATCGTGCATGACAAAAGCTACTTACACTTCTGAAAACCTTCTAATATAATCTTCCTGGCCATGCAAGACCTCCAAAGAGAAAAGTACAAGAGCTAAAAGGAACATCAATAGTTATGGAGATCACACCCTTAAAGCATTGCTGTAGCTTGGCAAACGGATCAGCCTCTTTACAGCATCTGTAAAACACATTGTATTCAAGTATTTCACTTTTTTTATTGTTACCTTGTTAACTTTATTTTGGCAGCATAACAATTTTCTATCGGTTATAAATGTTCAAGTTTGAAAATAGTTTGACTAAGCAGAGATTAGTATAACTACTGCTTTATGCAATTGTTGGAATTTGTTGATGATGAGCATACATGTTGTACAGCTATGTGTTATATAGCATACATGTTGTTTAGCTCTGAAAGAATAACTGTGTTTACGTTTTGGTTAACTTTTATTTTGTGAAATTGAATGGAAGCTTAAAACAAAGTTTGAAATACTCTACTCACAAAATAATAGTTGTAACCATTTTAGGGATTTTCTGTAAAAACAAGAAATACCATCAGCAGTCATTATAAAAATGAGTAATTTTTTGGCAACAATTTTAGTTCAATTTGGAAAAACCATGTTGCAACAAGAAGCATTTTATTAACATATTACCACATTTGGACAGTCAATTTTTTGTTGGATCACTTGTTGGTGCTCCTACACAATGTGCAATCATGCATGCTACAAAACTGAAAAACTGATATCAATTTCTCTCTTTTATTTAATCTTGGCGAAATCTGCACAATGACGTAAGAGAGAAAAAAAATGAAAAAAAAACGAAAGGTTGACATCTTCGTACAACATAAAAACGAATGCCGGTAAAGAACTTTCAGAGTCTTGTCATATTTAAAAAGCAATTGATTAAAATTACCTAATATAAATGCATTTCATTTAGTATAGTTTTGAATGCAAAATATTTAAAAAATAATTTAAACCAGATCTATTTAGCTGTTCCCTAATGATAATTCTAGTTTAATATGACTAAGTATTATGTTTGCATTGAATAAAACAATCAAATGGACTGTGAACGTATCACTGATTCATTTTCTTCTTTATTTTGCAACAGTTATTGACAATTACACACAAAACTGCTAATTTGGTGTATTGAGCATGCTCTTTGGAATAAACAAAACTTGTTAATTTTGAAGCATAATCTTATGTAGCTATATATGCATTGACAAAACAGCATAAAAAAAGAAATTTAGTGCAAGATTGTCAGTGCCTAATTTTGCTTCATTGTTGCGCCTACGCTTTGGTTGTTTATTTTCTTTGGGTCTGTTCCAGAACATTCCTAAGTACATGTATACGAATCATGCAAGCGCAAAAGTTAAACATTTTTGTAGATATTAGCTAGTCATTAAAAATATGATAGCAGTTATTTTATGAAAACTTAGTAGCAGTAGAGGTTATAGTAAGTGAAAACTTAACACATTACTAGAATATCTATGGCCCTTTGGTAGTGAAACTGCTGAAAAAATTAGAATAAATTTTGCCACTAGGTGCTGAAACTGTGGAAAAAGTTGTCACTAATAATGGATTTTTTTCACTGAAAATGAATAACCCAACACAATGATAGTTTGTTATTTTAGTGACACATAAATAGTTGTGCAAAGTAAAAGACTTTTATATGCACAATAATAGATGCAATCAAGTCATTCTGACTGTTTTACACAAATCTATATTTCAAAGAAACTTTCACATTTGTTCCATGTAAGCGGCAACTATCTATTTATTTATAAAAATATCTTCTATCTAACATACAGCACTTTGACTGCTATTCATTACAAAGAACTATAATTTTAGTACGTTGTGCCATTTCACAGAAACAATTATTTCACAGTATATTTATTACCAAGGTGTTTGCTGATTGGTAGAAGCATTAGTCCAATATTTTAATTAATTGTTTTTTTTTGTTCATTTAAAAACTTTTATCAGGCATTCAAGCTTTAAGTCAAAATACCAATTTTTAAGAATGCATCAAATAATCAAGATTAAAATGCTAAACTGAATTCTGAAACAGAGTTTTGGCACAAAAATGCTCCATAGCAGTAAATCTCTGCTATGCTTCTCTCTGCTCTTATCTCACTTACCAGACCAGTTTAGAGGCAGTAAAACTAAAGCAGGGTTCAAAATATTTGAAATTTTTGGACTCAATCTATGCTGCTGGAATGAAACTAAAATATGTTAGCAAGTTACTTATACATACTAGTAAAAATTCAAATTGAATAAGTTTTTACTAAATTAAATTTCTTGCAAGAAAAAACTTGTGTTAGTGAAAATGCTAACAAAATTTTAGCTTTCCCTAGTATTTCAAACATGTTTTTAAACTATGTGAAGGTTATACGAGGTCTGATCTAAAAGTTCCCGGAATGGAGTTGTATACACTTGCATATTTGCACGATAAAAAGTTCCCATGCAATGTTTGCTTAAAAACACCTCTGGAGTGTTGTCACAAAATTTCAAGCTGCTGTGACAACGCGTTCTCATGTGAGCCGACGATATGTCAAGGTCTGTCAGGTGCTTCAGTTGATTAAAAAAAAATTATTGTCATGACCAATAAACCGGAACAGCATATTTGAATTAAATTTTATTTGAAATTAACAAAAACAAGGATATTATGACATTTGCAATAAAGTTTTGATCATTCCTTAAAGTTTCCTTGAAATTGTTGCAAGCATGCACCCTGAGCTCTTTTTGGTCATCAGTTAGCAAGCTTGTCACAAACTTTGCTGCGGCTCGTCTCATGTTTAAATTGTCAGTTAAAACTGTTTCAACAGTTTCAAAACCAAGTCCAGTCTCTCCAGATGTTTCTCTAGTGGTTAAACGCCAATCCGCCATGACTATTGACCTCACACTGTAGATTTACGAGCCTGTTCTTGCCGACGCTGGTGTGCTAGACCTTGTGTCATCTTCAGTGTTGTCTTTGCCTTCACAAAAATGTTTGTACCACTCAAAAAGTTGTGTTTTATATAGAGCAGCAGCTCCAAAAGCAATAGTTGATATTTCAATTGTCTGAGTACTGTTTTTCCTAATTTCCCTCAAAATTTAAACACTGATTAAATTGATTAAACATGACATCAAATTTGTTAAAAACTCGATGGAAGTACCTGACAGACCTTCACATATCGTCAGCTCACATGAGAGCATGTTGTCATAGCAACCTGAGTACCTGCAAAAATTAATTGCAGTGTAGGCTATAAGGTCGTTGTAGGTTAATTGCAAGTTGGGATATCAACTGGTAGACCCATCTATCAGCTTCCTAGTGCATATTTATTTAAATATCTACAATAAGTTGGAGGTAAGTGAGCAAACTTGTTGTATCCAAAAGGATTAATGTTGAACTGACCGAAAGAAATTGTAAAGTATGGGCTACGTGCGATTCACCAGTGATAATATGAAATATATCATCTCAACATCCTGATTAGGTGTTTAAAACATACAGTGCTACTCCTTTTTTAATTTTACCTCTTATAAATGCCACTCTAATAAAAAGGTAAAAAATAGAGGAACATGGCGTTCAAATTACGGTTTTATAGTCTTTATAGCTTGTATACGTGAGAGCTCAAGTACCAGGTAAATTGTTTCCAGAGCGTGATAATAACAGGCAGCATTTTGGTTAGTATGAAACTCTGATAAAATAAACTTTTATATTAGTTGTATACATAAGGAGGTTACAGGTGCAAAGGTGATTGTTTAAAATGTGATAAAATGTTTGACACACTGAAAATATCAGTTTTATCCTTAATGTGATGCCAGCCAGATTTTTACATGACTAAACAGTTGTTTAGTTACAAAGTTTACTCTGCCAGCCAAAGAATTCAGTTTTATTGCTCCATATGTATGGCTGACTTGGGATGCGTAGTTTGTCAGTATATGCTGCTGGAATTGTTATGCCCTTGAAGTGTCAAGTAAAAGAGTGGGTGGTAATATTCGTAATTGTATTAATTTAGAATTGATCAATAAAATATTTTTGTTTTGAATTTTTTGATTAACTGATTCAAAAGGCAACTTGATACTCAAATATGAACACATAGTATGTTTTTGAAAAACCGTGCAGGTGTCTCCTCAGTTGTCACAAAAAATGTCTAAAGCTAAAAAGGTCTACTACTGATATACCAAAAATGTATTGAATGGTAGTTAAGATATATTGAATAAGAACGTGATTTGTAACTGTGGAGTTGACTAGTTTACGCAGTCTATGAAGATTACCTCGTTAAAGGTTGACATTTAAACAATTTAAATCATAGTTATTTGGTATCAAAAGATTCACTATGTTTTACTCTGCTGTTTTGACTGTGCAAAACATGTAAAAATGTTTTTACAAGCTCTTAAAGGCTTAAAAATGAACAGTTAATCGCCCCCATCAGGAAACCGATTGATTGATTGAGTAGATTGGAATCAGTTTATTTCTCTGACGTAGCCAAATGATTTGGTTATTGTTTTGACACAAGATGTTCTCATGTGAATTGAAAAAATAATAAAAAGCTCAATATAAAACTTCTCATAGCACTAGTTTATGACAAACACTTTGGGTTTCATTGAAGAGCCCTTACCAAATATACATGCTCGATGGTTAACAGTTTTGTTTCAGCTTGGTCTAATTGTCGAGCCGTAATTTGATCATGTGACCCATACTTCCTGCCAAACAGCGCAAATGATTTTTGAATCATTTTTGGCTATCAAAGGTGCCCAACAGGCTCGTGATGTTTATCAGTGGATGATATGCAATCTTTCCAGCCAAGGTTAAAAAATTAAACACACTTTTATGGTAGGTTTTGAAATATCAGCACTCAGAGTGACATCATTACAGTTATGATGAAATAGACGCGTAAGGACAATAGACACAGTTTAATTGAATGCGTGAAGTATATTTGCGAAAATATTTTGACGAATGAGGTTGCATGAAAGTGTAAACAGAAGCCAACTTATCAACTGCGTCTCAATTGGCTAATTTGGAAAGAGATTATAATCTAGGCAGTTTTGTGATGGCGGCGAATAACTGTTCATTTTTTAGCTTTTAGGAACTTGTAATCACATTTCCATATATTTGTCACCTACAACACAGCAGATTAAGACGTGGCAAATATTTTGATATCAAATAACGGTAATGCGAACTTTGATGCAAGTCAACCTTTAACAATATGTGCACTAAATAGGAGGAGACAAATTCTAACAAGATAGAGTCTATTATTTGTTATAGAAGCTATTGGTCATTTTAATATATATTTCTCTTTTGGTAAATATTATTATGTAAGTCATCAGAAGTATCAATAAGCATTTGATGTACGCATTAGCTACTATAATGACAACTGACCAGGACTACTGACCTTCACTGTTTCATAGGTCAACTGATAATAATAATATGCTATTTTATACAGATTTTGAGTAGCGCCTGCTACAACATTACAAAGAAGAGATATTGAAATAAATTTATGATTCAAAATATATTCGTTCCCATTGCTTCATAGCAGCAGTCATCATATTCTTATAAAATGAATAGTAAAAATATGAAATGCTTTACTATTTAAGACAGAAGATGCACTCGTCAACATATAATCGTATTTTCATAACTGTTGGAGACAAAAATTTGTTTTTCCCATTGCCTCTTAGCAACACCTGACATGTTGGGCAGATATCTGACAACCTATTCATTGGCATAAATTGTATATATTAAAGCTAATTGCAAGGAGGTATGTTGTTTGACCTGGCGATTAAATATATATAAAAATAAATATATATTAAATATATGTCGCAATGCTTGGTATTGATTTTATCAGAGAGATGAAAGCAGCCGGACTCTCACATGTCTAGTCACGTGTTTAGTTATAAAGTTTACCCTGTTAGATAAACAAATAATTATTGCTTTTAAAGATCGAGAAATATTTCCAGAGATCTACTGAGATATTCTGAGGATAGTGGGCAATTGACTGAGAGAAATCTTAAGATCTAGAAAGATTTTCTAAAAGTCGGTAAAAAGCATGAGTTGGTTACAAAACGAATAAAACATTGTAAGCATAACATGAGCTTTAATATTCTTATAGTTTAAAAATATTTATATTGAGAGTGTTATTGCTCAGTCAGTTAAAATATAAAATGTGTAAAGTGTAGACCATAAAAGATAGAGCTAATACAAATTGATGGGACATGAAATAAACTATATTTTAGCTTATGCAGCTTTGATATGGTACTTTAGGTGGTACAAAAATTATCCACCTGACTCTATGTATTCATGATTTGTTATCTCTTGTTGTGTCAGTTATGGGCTGCGCAATCAATGCTCACTAGGTACTAAGGTTCAAAGTTTGGAAAGACAAAAATGTAGTTGGAGTTGTCTTCTATATACAAAAGTTTCAACAACCTCAAACATCAAAGTATGTGTAAACATGAGTGTTATTGAACTGCAGAGCACTTGCTGTGGTTGCTAGAACTGCTTCAATTTATGGATTTTAGGTATAAGTCAGTTAAAATTCCCAATTTTAATCAATTCTAACCCAATTTCGTGATATTGTTTCCGACTTATCAAGCAACATGTTGCAGTATGAGCCTCGCACTGTCACACTGTAAGTTTTTAGCAAACTTAAATCTGACACAACATACTGTTGTTGGACACTGTATCATTTTATTCATAGTAGTACAACTATAGTAGAATTCCCTTTTCAGAAACCACTACTACTAGTACTATAGCCACTATGACCTATTCATGGACTCCTTACCCATAGTACTACAGAGACTCCTCAAGTACTCATAGTACTGCAGCTGCTATTACTCACTCAATTATTTACTGAGATTTATTGCTAGTTCTACATGTATATATAATACATGCATAATATAATATTATAATAATTATATAATATAATAATATATATAATATCAATATAGATAAGTTTCCTGGCAAAGGGAGAGCAAAAACCTAAAAACTCAGCAGAAAGTTAATTGGCTGAAAAAAGAGCACTTGTAGACAAAATTATACACACAGATTGATGGCTTGTATGCTAGCAAAAATTTTGCAAAGAAAAAATACAAAAAATTTGATGACACAGCTTTTTATTTAGTTAATAAATGGTTTGTGATAGTCAAGGTCAAACTCAGCTTGTGTGGAACAATTTCTGGAGCGCAACCAAAATCTTCTCTTGGTGACAACAAAATAGAACAAACCAGCAATTACAATGGCAGATGTGATATACAGTAAATAGCACACAGACATCGCTGCATGACCTACATTTGTTTTGGTACTCCAATCTGGTAGTGAGTCAACAGGTAGCAAGTGTTTAAGCTCAAGAGCCTGAGAGAGAGTTTCCGAAAGTTGAAGGTTCTAACATCTGCATAGATTGAATGTAAAAAATCATAAACCTGTAAGAAAATGCTATCAAATGAATGTAAGCTGATAGCAGTAACTGATGACTGGGTGTACATAACTAGCTGATAGTTATGGTACTCATCAACAAACAGCCATAGTTAACGACTTTGACAATCCAATGCTATAGTAGACACTCGTACTATAAAACGTTCGTAGAAATGATAGTTTACGCTTTAGGGGTGTCTACTGTATATCAGGGTTACCCATTGCACCTTAATCTTTGACCTGCCATTGAATACCCATAAAGACCAACACAACCTGCTTCGAGAGTTGTATTGTGAGAAACTAAGTTAGCACTACTAGGTCAAGACTGGGGTGTACTTTAGCATCCTATTTAAATGTGTACCATTGCCACACCAGAAAACAGAAAAAATAACAATAGTCTTAAGCTAGCCGCAGCAGACCAAAGTTGAAAGTATGTCTGGACCTGTTCTTGCTGGCTAGATTAAATCTATGTACTGCTAAAAGAGGAGCTCTAATAAAGCAACAACTGGCGTTTTTTAAACCTTTCACCTGCAGTTTCGTAGAAGTCACTCAAACCAATACTAATCATACTCGGCTAGAAAAATGTCTGTGATGAGGAGCTCTTGCGCCGTCACTCTAAGAAGGAAACAAAAAAGTGACAATTCCATTTTGAAAATTGCAAAATGAAGTCTAAGAATTCTTGATTGTGATAGCTTTAATCGACCATACCGAAAAATCGCACTGGTGGCAACAAATGTTCAGATATGCCAGATTAATTTCGCATCACTCTGTGAAACTCCTCTAACGCTCTCAAGAAGTTTAGTGAACAGCAGCAACACATTCTATTAAAGTGGCAAATAAGTAAATAAACAAAGAAAGGCTGGAGTTGGCTTTGCTATAAGATATGGCGTAGCCAAGTAGATAGTAAAAGGTTAGAAACATTAATTGACAGGATCGGGACTCTGCAACTGCCACTGACAAGAAATCTATACTTGTCTATCATAGGCACCTGTGTTTCCACTATGAATAATTTTGCTGAAATCATGAAAGGCTTGCAATCAGTTGATTGCATGATGAAAACCACCCCTAAAAATAAATTGTTTGTTCCAGCTGATTTTAATGCAATGGTTGGATTTGATCACCAGAGTTGGCAGAGTTTTTAGATATCAAGTTCTAGACAAATGTAATTCTAACGGTGAACTTCTACTTGTTTTCTGCTCAGAGCATGAATTTAAATACAAGGATGATTATAAAACATTATGAATGCACACAAAGACCAAGCATTGGCACCTACTATACTGTGATTACAAAGCAAGTAGATGAGAGATATGTTTAGACATCTGTGTTCATAGAGGTACAGACTGATGTGCAGACTGCAACATAGTCTAGTCTATGGTAACAGTGAAAATACAAACAAAAATTGGAAGACCCATTCAAAACCACCAAAGAACTTAAAAGTTGGAAAGCCAAAAGACAGCAATATTCGAGAAAGCCTAGAGGACAAAATAAATAAAAGTTACATGAGAAGATAATAAGAGGTCACTGGACGATGTGAGATTTTAAAGACTATGACATTCAACGCAGCATATGAAATACTGGGCCAACTGTTCGGGAGACATCAAGATTAGTTCAGAGAGGACGATGTGAAGTTAAACTAGCAGCTTTAAGAGAGAAATGATGCAAGAAGTCAGTATCTGTCGAGTTGCGCCAGAGTGAACCAAGGCAAAACTTTCAACAGTAAGGAATAAACTCCAACAATACATCGCAGAACCAAAACCACAATTATCAGAAAAAAAAGCCTGCCATCAACTGCCCATTGCAGCAATATAAAGAAATTCTTCCATGGTCTAAGAGAAGTATTTCTTCTCCCACAAAGAAGAAAAGAACACTCCAGTCAAAAACATTTGATAGAGAGACTGTCCATCAGGATAAAAATTATTAAGGATAAGAATTACTGTTTGAGACATGCTGCGAAGTTTGCTTAGAATGTAGTACAAAATATGGGGTATTTGGCCTAAATAGATTTCAAACAGGTCTAGAACGTTTCATGCTTTTGCGTTATATTTTCAATGACTTCACCTAGGTTTTTGATGCGGTCTGAAAAGAAGGTTTTCAGATGGTTTTGAAAAAAGATTAAGCCCCACCGACAAGATGATAAGCCCAATAAGAACCATGCATGATGGAACTTACGCTGAACTGGTAAAGGCGAATTTCGCTTTAGAAAGTATTTTCAGTTGAGAGTTATGCCAAGCGGGCCATGTCCAAAAGAATTACTCGCCAACTCTTGGAATGTATTTTCCATCGGAACAAACTAGAACTTTAACCACTTCTCTAGAGGTGAAGTGACAAAGTAGAGAAGTTATCAGAAGGAATTTCTGACAAGAAGTGATTCGAGGCCTCTATGCAATAGAAATAACCCACTTGAGTGACAGTCCAACCTGATATTAACATATCACCAACAAAATTGTTCGAACAAAAGTTAGAAAAACATTTAGTCGGCAATTTTCAAAAATTGAAACAACATTGAAACCGATCAGGTTGCTGATCAAAAACTTTTTGTCTAGCTTATGATGAGATAAATGAACAGAGCCAACACACCAAACAAAGCAACCGATGAAAGAAAAATGAAGAGATTTGTATCCATGCTTATATGTAGGGTTAAGGGAGTTTCTATCATCAGTGCTTATAATCATGATTGAGTGATAAGGTTTATAATAAGCTGACTTTGACAATAACAATAGTTTTAGATAGAAAACAACCTGATGGATACAGCAACACAACGGTGATAGTTGACAATGCGAGTAACTCTATGTCTATGTCATTGTTATCTCTTCGGGTGACTCAAACTATAGAATATTTTACTGATTGATGGTTTAGATAAAAATACCCATGCTTAGGCAAGCCCATACACTAAAGGGGTCAACATACTTATGTGTTTGAACCTTACCATTTCTTCATTCTTCATTTTTTGGGATCTCTGAATAAAGCACATACATTGTAACACTCTAGACGGCAACTCAATCTTATTATACACTGAATCCTCACTGGTCTTTCCAGCCAACCTCTTATTTGCCTGACAGTATAATAAAATGTAGATGATTAGACACTTTGTGTTGATACACAAAGGGATCAAAGCAAAACCGAAATCGCTACAAACCAAACTACGGAGTATGCAGTTAAGATAAAGCTAAATCTCTACTTACTTATCTTCACACAAAATCAAAAACGCTACCAACCAAAAGGTAGCAAAACAGAGGGATCTGGAGATGATTAGTTTTACCGTGAATAAAGGTTTTGGGTCAAGGTTACGAAGCTGGCCACAATAAGTAAACCAAGTTTTGATAATGAGGAGTAAAGAATTCTAATAGATAGTATTAATCCATCTTTGTTATTATGGATGTGATTAGCAACAGTTGATAACACCTAACTATTGCTACAGAGTGTGCATTTACGCTATAGTAAAACCTCAACTTACGATTACCTTAAGATATAATATTAGCAGTGGGCAAATGTAATTACATTCATTCTTCACAATTTTATGTCACATATTTGGAATTCTCACATATTCGGAGACTCATTATTAGCAACATTTATATCATATACATGACAAGGAGGGACGCATAAGTCATAAGCCAGTAATCTGTAGAATAAAATGTTTACGATAATCAAGGCAGAATACCTTTACAAATAATTATATTGAATTATTGTTACTATATAGACTACACGATTCACATTATAAAAAACAGTAAAAGGCTTATACAAGTCATTTGAATTAAAAGTACAACTATGTATTTTATAAACCTTTGTTGCTAATTATTACGAGCACTAATCGCCACACTCTTCCTAAAAACTAAAACTAAACTTAATAGATAAATATCTAGTACAAATATGAAGTTTGAACAAAGGGATTCCTGATATGAGAGATAGACAGAAAAAAAAACTTCACTTTGTTATCAGCAACCCAGAGCCATAGAGCGCACTCACTGTTGGACTTTCCCTTCAGTTTAGGAATTTCAACAGCCATTTCAGCAAAGTTGGTCCTGCAGTCAGCGCA
The DNA here is from genome assembly GCF_963576615.1 of Watersipora subatra. Taxonomy (NCBI): domain Eukaryota; kingdom Metazoa; phylum Bryozoa; class Gymnolaemata; order Cheilostomatida; family Watersiporidae; genus Watersipora; species Watersipora subatra. The sequence continues at coordinate 47,452,019 of NC_088713.1, forward strand.
GCTAAAGAAGTGTGCCACATAACCACGTACGGACTCGAGTGCCTCATAGCAGACATCTTCAGTTTTCCTTATCTTCTCATCTTTTCTAGCAGCTGCTGATGCCACACAAAGTTACATACAGTCAAACCTTGACTTATGAACAAAGCAGCTCAATATACAAGCGTTTCTGATTTATGAGCCATGATTCAAGCCGAGATTAAGGAACACCCAAATTAATAATATTTGTTAGTAGAAGAGTAGATTAGCAATATTAATGTGGTATTTTGTGATTTCCATATATATTTTGGTCTCATGAAAAAGACAACAACATGTTAGATTGTGAGTTATGGTTAGCCGACCACAGTTTATCCTGTCGTTGCGTATTTCTTCATTTAAAGCAGCCTTCACCGGTGTTTGATTACTTATACACAAACATTTCTTATTCGTAAGTGTTTGTTATGATATTTTAGTTATCTGCTTAAACTAGCAGTAGCACTTACTAAAATTATAGTTAAACATAGTTTGATTTACTTGAATAGTTATAAATCAGGTAATCACGTTAGTATTCAAAAGTATGGTACAACTACTGCACTCATTCAGGTTAATTAGATTATACTCCAAACTATGAATTGTTTCCAGGCTATTTGTTTAGGATGGCCTGCAAACTTTTGAGAAAATGCTACATTTAACAGACGCAGTTTAAGAGTGTAATTATGTTAGTTTGATCATAAATATCGAAAAATTCAGTAGGCTTGATATCATATGTTAATAATACCACTACCTGATACTGATATCATAATACTCATTTCAATGTTGATTACTGACTGAAAAAGTGTTGGAAAGCTGTAATCTATGGCAATAATATAATATATATATAATAAATTCTGTAACAAATCTACTATATAAACGGCAATCGTTGTCTGTCTATCTATCTATCGGTGTATCTGTCTGACCGCTTTATAGAGTACCGTACCTTTCCGACTATTAGCCGCTATTAGGTATCTAGGGCGCGTTAACGGGATTCTCCAGTTACTACACGCCTCTACTATACATAACCTATTCATAGTTTTACACAGGCACGTCATATCTGGTTAGCGCGCCTCTTTACGGCGCCCAACGACATTGGCGCGTTCGGACAGCAAAATTGCGGCCGTGTGGAATAGCACCGTTCTGAGTTCGGCAGCCTATACAGCTATACAAAGGTACTAATCATTAAATAAAATAAATTAATGAATAGTAATTTACATCCGATTAATATTTACTGCCAACGTGTAATGAGAAAGTCACACGAACGTTGATTTCTTGCGGTCACGGGAAAACGCAGTTCTCACCTACTACATTTCTGCCCTATGCTGGTAAAACTAGTTACCAGACCAAATTTTAGTTTTTTCGCTCGCCACCCCAGAGTTTTTAATCAACTGAGCTAATTTTTACAACAGACATGTATTACAAGACAAAGAATGTTCATATTTATTTTGAATAATAAAAGTAAAACCTAATCCTCAATAATCCCATTAAACTAGTTATGCAAGCAGAATGTTGAGTGATTAGGGCTGGTATTATGCTGGAATAACTAGCTAGCAAGATTTACAGACTTATGAATGCAGTTATGCAATGCATGCAGCCATGGCATCTGCTGGTAAAACTAGTTAGGATGTTTGCAAAAGTTTTTATTAACCAAAAATAACAAAAGTATTAAATATCTACATAGTCACAGTATATAAAATTCAAGGCAGTACCACACTGTCACATCGCATTTTGTGAATCTGCAAATATGTTCTACAATATTTTATTACAACAGCATTACTCAAGTCTGCACACTTTCCTAGGCAACAACTTTTGCAATTGGTGCGGTCATTATTTTGTAGCTGTTGAACACGTAACATCAAAAAAAATTTGAGAATACTCGATTGGCGCTTACAATATAGATGCACATCGATTAGCCAACAATGAATTTTTGTAACACAATTCAATCCAACCTAAGACAAACCAACTGTTGCAATAGTACTACATGTCAATGGAAATTTTGATGACATTCAACAGCTTTTTATTATTTTTAATGCATATAATATTTGCAACATGTACACGCAGATTGTATATTCTTATTTTAGGTTTATTGCACCTACCACTTGAGTGATATTACAGGTGAACCTCATAGCAAGTTTGTTAAACTAAATGTGTTATGCCATGTTAAAATTATAAATATCATCACATGTGGGAAGCATGCATTTTCAAACCAAGTAATTATATTATGTGCTTGGTTAATATCTTCATCTGTTATTAATTTTTATGATACTACCTTTTACATTATTCACAAAATATATTAACAATCTTTTCATTTAGTAAAGTAGATCACTTTCTTATGAATATGTACATTTGGCTAGTGAGTACAACCACCACAAATATTATTTCAATGTTTATGAAAATTAGTACTAGTGTGACTCTTTCTCAAGCGCAAATTGATATCAATAACGCACAAACATTGTCTAAGTTAGCCAGAAACTAGTTTTGCCTGCTGAAAACAATTTCATCTACAGTGATTATGCAAAAACTTTTCTAGCTTTTAGATAATAAAAACTTTTGCAAACCTTTTAACTAGTTTTACCAGCAGATGCCATGGCTGCATGCATTGCATAACTGCATTCATAAGTCTGTAAATCTTGCTAGCTAGTTATTCCAGCATAATACCAGCCCTAATCACTCAACATTCTGCTTGCATAACTAGTTTAATGGGATTATTGAGGATTAGGTTTTACTTTGATTATTGAAAATAAATAGGAACATTCTTTGTCTTGTAATACATGTCTGTTGTAAAAATTAGCTCAGTTGATTAAAAACTCTAGGGTGGCAAGCGAAATAACTAAAATTTCGTCTGATAACTAGTTTTACCAACATAGGGCAGATTTATACATAAAAAAGGTAGGTATTTCTTAATCAATGTTGTATTGTATATGAATTGCCACACTTTCACTACATAAACCTTTCACTTGCGAACGTGTACAATTTTAGCTATCGGCCTACTGCCAGCCATTTTGCCGATATTGCTTAATATCTATACGATATTTTTTCAATTTCAAACTCCATCCATACTGTTTGTTTTGGTTATATATTTCATTTTGCCAACATGTTAACAAGCACTGCTATACAAAAAATCGTTGTATCTATATTTTGTGCATTTTAATTATCTGTCATGTGTCATCAACATAAGTAGTTATTTATTTTTTAACTCGGACGCATTTAATGAACTCGCACAAAAAATCTTGGTTTTTAAGTTAGAAATTCTCGAACGAAGATTTAAAATTAAATTTTAGGCTAATTTTATAGAGAAATCTTTGGACAACACTGTCACTACTATAAAAGTCTTAAAGACCGTTGGTTATGTTATCAACGAATAATAAAATTCAGTTACTAGCAATTGCTGGTAAAATTGCAAAATGTGTCTACGGCGGTCGACCATAGAAAGCGCATAAATGAGTCTACTTCAGTGGAAGGGTTGGAAACGTTGGATTTGCCACTGTTTGTGATAGTAAACATGTTCACTTCGTTCTGAGTTACTTTTATTCTTTTCCAGCTACGAGTACTACAGCTACTACAGAACTTGCACGGGTGCTGCTACTGCGTTTTACCTACTAAATTTCTACATCGAAAAGGTTAGTATTGTTGTATGTTATTGCTATTTACTATGTTATTGCTATTACTGCTATTGCTATTTTAATTATATGTGTAATCACAAAAATCTGAATCAGCTATGTCATCAACATAAGTAATTGTTTTCTAACTCGATGGCATTTTCAAAACTTACACACAAATGGTTGTTTTTAACCACTTCGGGTACAATTGCATAATCCAATTTCGTGTTCAGGTACAATTAAATCATGATGCTCTACAGATTATGACATGGGTCAACAAAAGTCATTTTAACCGTAGAAGCACTCACATTTTTACATAGAACACCTATACTTTTGGAAAGCAAAGAAAATTCTGTATCTGATCGTATTATCTTTATTTCAAAAATTAAAAATAATAAATATTGAAAGTAGCATGAAATAGCGGTTTTACTAAAATTCGTGTTCTACGAACATTTTTGACTAATAAGGGTAGCATGAAAATTTATACAACTATATATAATATAAACAATTAAAACATAATGTGTATACAATGCAATTTACAGTCTCTTCCATAGCTGTTAACTTATCTTCGTCACCACTCTACTGGAAGTCTGCCATTTCTATCGCTGAATTGAAGCCTATGCGCATCAACTACTAACTACTACGCGTTGTTACTAACTGATCGAGATGTTGAACTTTGAACCCAAATTACTCGAAATTCTTTCATCTGACCATAGCTGTTTGACCATTCGATGTCTGCAAACATGTCTGAAGGTCATGCTTAGCTTTGTAGATAGAGTGTAACTGTAAGCAGGCTCTAAATATAGATGGGTGAGTAATGCAACTAAGCAAAGCCTAAAAACTGGCTAATGAACTTGAGAAGAATATACTCGAAGCCACTATAGCAGCGCATGTACCCAAAGTGGTAAAGTTGGAAATTCTCAAACAAAGATTTAAAATTAAATTTTAGGCTAATTTTATAGAGAAATCTTTAGACAACACTGTCACTTCATACAAGTTTTAAAAATTGTTGGTTATGTTATCAACGAATAATAAAATTCAGTTACTAGCAATTGCTGGGAAAGTCGCAAAATGTGTCTATGGCGGTCGACCATAGAAAACGCATGAGGGAGTCTACTTCAGTGAAAGGGTTGAAAACGTTGGATTTGCCACTGTTTGTGATAATAAACATGTTCATTTTCTTCTGCAGCTGAGTTACTTTTACTTTTTTTTCCAGCTACGAGAACTACAGAAACTACAGAACTTGCACAGGCACTCCGAGCCTGGCGATAGGCAGCGGTGAGAAGAAAGCGAGCAGCGTATATTACAAAAAGCACACCATCTCATTCAATGTTAGAAATGCTTGAAGCAGTACAATGCCTTCCAAAAAGCCTATTGCCCAAACGCAAAAAACAGATCGATTCCCGTAGAGAGAGATCAAATTTGCGAGGCAGCAGCAAGACGAGCAGAAACTGCAGAGCAAACGCAGCTACGCCTACAACGAAACGGAACTGCTGCTGCAGCTGCTAGAAGAGCAGAAACCGAGAGCAGGCAAGAATAGATGCTGCAGCCGCTAGAAGTGCAGAGACTACTAGACCGACCCCAGCAGTAACTCAAACGGCTCAGAGCAGCCGCTACATCGGCCAGACGTGCAGAAACCTCCGAGCGGATGCAGCGGCGACAAGAACATGATGCACTAGCTACAACAGCTGCTCACCGAGCTGAATTTTTGGAGCGGATGAAACGGCGACAACAGCGAGGTGCACTAACTACAGCAGCTGCTACCAGGCGCCGTGTATGGACAGAAAACTTCGCACTTGACTATAGTCCTGCAACACAGTATAGGGTTGAATTTTTTTATGGGACCAATGTCCAAAAATGCTCCGGATGTAACGCCTTACGTTGAAAAGGCGCGAGGCCATATATGTAGTTTATATAGTAGATTTTATTGATAATAAATTTTATCAACAACCACATTACTGCTGCACAGTTTGTATATTATACCATGTCAAAACACAGGCTATAGACAAAGAACTGGTGAGTCATGATTAGTGTTTCAAGCATGCAGAAGTCTCAATTCAATAAAAGCTGGTGATAGCTAAGCAGTGCAACAGCAAAATATTTCCTGAATTTCTTAAAATATGTAAAACTTTTCCATACTGCCAGTTTGAACAGCGTCAGTTTGCCTAGCAATGTCAATTTCATTATCAGTTCTTTGTACAAAATTAGGACAATGCCGATTTGAGTAGTTCAAGACTGATGCATTGTAGACTAGCTGTAAAACACATTGCGTATCTCCAATGGGCTCTCCAACATTATTGACATGTACAACTGCATATGTGTATGCAGTCAGATCAGCACAAAAATTTCAGTAGATTGCATATTTGGAGTTGTTTTACGGTATGAAAGACAACTCTCAATAAAACTATTGCTTTACGTAAATCTGTTCCCGAACACGGGTAATGCAGCTAGTAACTTCTAAAAGTGTGGCGCTATTAGCACCTTTTAGCAGCAAAACCAAACACATCTGAATGGCTTCTGATATAACTCCAAAATGTGAAATTAAAAAGGAAATCGCTGTTTTTATTCATGTTTTTCCTTCTGTTTCTCAGCTTTGCACTGTCTGAGTCAAAGGTCAACAATTATTCCTTCAACTCCTTTTGCAATGAGCAGTTTTATGTAGTTGCTAATATATTGGTTTGAATGCTATTCTATGTCTGGTCAACTTATGATTCTATCTTTTTATTTCTTTAGCCAATTTTTCTCAAGGAGGTGCATGAAGATGATAAATCTTGTCTTTTTGCAAACAAAAAATAAGATTTATCTATAATGTCATTACAAACCGTTATGCTTTGTAATGATATTTTTGTAACTTTTGAATTTTTTTTCGTTTTTGCAAAAGTATTTCTGCTCGTGTGCTTGTATGCTTAAATGAAAATAAACAAGTTTTTTATACGCAAACGAAAAAAAATTGTGCTAACAGATCTAAAAAAATAAACAAAGCCTTTATATTTTGAGATGAACCAAAACTAGCGCAGTATTACATAATATATATAATTTATAATTCACATATTAAATTATATAAAACAAAAAAATGTTGAAAAATTATATATCTACAACAATTGGGCCCTATAGCCTTTAAAAGTTAAAGAAATGCAATGTTGAATGTTATTAGTTTACTGGGGCTTTTGTTAAAATTGTTCATATACAACTACAAACTGTTGCAAGAAATACAGGTAACATAAATTGACGAACTGTCTGAAAGATAAAGTCCTAGTGAAAAGCGGTTGAGAAGTGACATGTCTTGGAGCAAGAGTTTAACATTTGTATAAAATTTAGCTGAAATTAAAAAATTTTAGCTCTGGATTTATAGGTAGCTATGGAACGCACCATATTAGATGTCAAAGATTTAATGATTTGTGTTGGGTATGTAAGTTCTGAAATTACTGTTACGCCGCCAATGTTTGTGTGAGTTGGAGTACGCAGATTTTTAAATTAACAGTGGTAATACAGAAACTGGAAAAATCTGCAATGGAAAATCTGGCTTTTCAAAATTATCTCCACACACCTAGTCTCAAAACTTAACTTATTGTACCAATAAGAAACAGCATTACTTAACCTACCCTACAGGATAAAAATATTCGATGGACATAAAAATTCGCGATTTCGCAGCCAGTCAATGTCGCGAATTATTAAATTCTGTAAATAATTAATTCTATTTTAAACACAAGAGAGAACAACTACTGCCTCAAATTAAGAACTAGTCACTAGGCAGAAGTACTAAACATAGTCGAGTTCTAAAACTTTTTTTTAAAATCATCGCCGTGGCTTCGAAATAACCCCATTGCTAATGCTTCACACTTATTTACAAAATTATTCAAGGTTTTCACAAGTTATGCAGAATGGCGTCATTGCTAAAATAGCCGCTAGGCAGAAGTACTAAACGTAGTCGAGTTCCAAAGCTATTTTTAAAATCATTGCCCGAGCTTCGAGTTAACCCCATTGCTAATGCATCACACTTTTTTACAAAATTATTCAATGTTGTCACATTTTATGCAGAATGGCTTCGCAAAAATCTATATTACAATTATTTACATTAAAATTGACTGCATCAACTTCTAAAACTGAAGTTGATGACTGCAGTGATTCTGATCTGGACAGTATAGTATGTATTTGATTTTTAGAATCGTTTTTTTATAGTTGCCTAACTGTGTTAGTCCATTATCTTGTTTAAAACCGATCGCTTTTATTCGATACTTCAGCTATTGTTTTTGTACTTCTTGCAAACCTATTAATATTTTTCTTTGTTGTGTTTACTGCAGATTGAGAATGAAACTGCCTCTCTTCCTGTCACAAAAACTAGTGACAAATATTCCAACTACACCAATAGTGAACGCCCTACCATTTGCCAACATGCGTGTACAGCATCTACTTTGCGAAAACTTCCAAATATTAAAACCGAATCGACTGTACCGAACGTGGCTGAAAATCTACAAGGAGAAAGTTGACACATTGAAAAATAAATTCAAGGAAAAATGTGATCCCAAAATCCATGTGGCGTCATGTTTATATGAAAATTTTGATGTTCAGCGCGGATGCCTTTAGAAATTAGGAAACAAAATGGACAATCTTGTTATTAAAAAATTTGAACAAATTCGCACAGCTGGTGGTGTGATTAATTGGCGGATTGCCCAGTGTGTGGCAAGGGCAGTTATTTGCAAAAAATCCAGGTCTTCTTAAGGAAAATGGAGGTAGCATTGAGCTGCCTGAGGGCTGAGCGAAGTCGCTGTTCAAGAGAATGGGACACACACACAAGAGAAGGCCGCTACTGGAAAACTTCAGCTTCCTACGGACTACATAGAGGAAATGTCGCTAACTTTTACGCGTGAGATTTCCCAGCATGTGATGGCCAAAAACATTATTTTGTGTCTGATCCATAATTGGGACCAAACACCACTCAAGTATGTGCTAGTCTCAGAGAAAATCATGGCCCCCCAAGAGCTCGGCAAAGGTAGCCATTAACAGCCGTAGCGACAAAAGAGGGGTTACTGTTGTATTTGCAGTGTCTATGGATGGTACGATGATTCCCTATCAAGTTATTTACTAAGGTAAAACTGCTAAAAGTAGGCTTTGATTTACAAGCACACCCTAGCCACTGGACTAACAAGGAGACAATGATCAAATATGTGGAGAATTTCATTCGACCATACTTAGATGAAACAAGGACTCGACTTGGCAAACCAGATATGTCAGCTCTTTTTCTTTATGACGCTTTTCGATCACACAACACTGGTCATTTCGAAAGCTAACTCAGCTCCATGAACGTGATCTGCGTGCAGGTACGCCTAGATTTTAGATTGATACTTTCATAAATTTGTCAATCAGTTTTATAACATAGCCAAATCTTGGTTTTTGTTTCATTGTTTGCAGGGCATAGTTCAGGCCAATCAATATTCAACTGCAATTTGTTTTATAGATTCCGACGAACATGACTGACATCTTGCAGCCGTTAGACCACTCAGTCAATAAACCGTTTATAAACTTCATCAAATCACAATTCTCCCATTGGTAAGCATATAAATTTAAAATGAGCCTGACTGCGAAGCCTTAAAAAAATTGTGCAAAGGAAGACATTTTAAAGCCTCTGCAAATGCTCTTTGCAATGTTGAAGCATTGGATGCAAAAAGAATTTGGTTGGAAAACCTGTTTTGCATCAATTTTAACTGTTTATAAAACGGCAAAATGTTTGAGCTAAGAATAATTTTTTGATTCACAGGTACACAGAACAAATCATGGAGGTCGGCCTTCAGTATGAAAAGGTTGCGTCACTGATAAAAAACGTAACCAAGCTCAGAGAGATGCATGCCCAGTAGTTGTGTGAATCGTACAGGCACTTTTTGTTACCATCGCATAGGGCTACCATGCGGAATGGATTCACTAAGGCAGGGGTATTGGAACCATGATTACATTATATATATTTAGAGATGTGTAGAATGTAGCGATATTCAGAATGTATGAATGCATATTTTACTAACTAGAGTGTTGGAATAGGTTAATGTTACTTATCTTTCTTCCAGATTGATGTTATACTCTGGGGTCACGACGGGTCTGTTTCGTGCTAGTGCACTCTTTAGGTCAAATGTGTTAAAATCCAGATTTTGACACAAGTCACCTGAAGAGTGCACTAGCACGAAACAGACCTGTCGTGACCCCAGAGTAAAACATCAATCTAGAAGAAAGATAAGTAACATTAACTTATTCCAACACTCTAGTTAGTTATAACACTCAGTACTTTTTAGAGCGTAGAGTGCTGTTAGCAGTAGGGCTGACCACTTATCTATAAATACATATTTTATAAAATATTATAAATGTATTTTATATATATATTTGATATAAGTCCATATATACAGATATTTCTCAAGGATTTTTAGAGATATTTTTATGTATAAATATATTATAATTAATTACAAACTTGAGTGTACAAATAAAATATTTCAAATACAAATAAAATTTACAAACAATGAATAGAGTAAGTCAAAACAGTTTTGTCCAAATGGTGGTTGTCTCACAATAAAATTAAACTGATACATTTGATAAGTAAATACTAGTGTGTAATGGTGCTCTCTGACTACATGTAGTTATTTTGGTAATAGCAGCTCTATATCGCTGTCGTTGTCTTGGGTAGATGTTAAATGACTATTACATGGCTGGTGAGTCAGTTATCATTATAACTCTACTCGTAGCTTACTGTTGCAACATTCTGCTAGTTGGCCAAAAGTTTGTGATCGTAAAGGCGTTTTTGTTCCTTTTTTTAAACAGATATATTCTCCTTGTTAGCAGCTACGGTCACTTCAATTTCAAGACCTTCCTGAATGATTGGTGATCTTATAAGAATAACATCCACCACCCTTGCAGTCATTAAGCCTTCGGATATGAATAAAAAGCTGCTTACTCTACTCATTTCACAGGGTAGATGACCAACCGTTGTGCAGTCTGCGTTTATTAGCTTTACTGCCAATGGTTGGCATAGATAATAGGGCTCTTTCTCACACTAAAACGAATAACAAAGTGGTAGGGATGGAAAAAATAAATATTGAGTTTTACCACAGTGAAGTTCAATTATTAATTTAGTAAATGGTATTTAAAAAAACTCATTACTTACCACAAGTTGTTGGCTCATCAAAGCCCTCCAAAGCGATGATTCTTCGTGAAAACCTCTGGACGCAGCAAAAAAGTTTACTGTAGCACGATTGACTCGTAGTTGTAAGCTAAATATAAATCGAAACACGCAGTGTGTGCATGCGTAGAAATAACTCTATTGCTAGTCGCAATAGAATTAACTCTTCATAGACAGTGGCAGTTTTCAGCCGCGAATAAATTCGTCCACGAATATGCATGAAAAGGCAATTTTCACGAAATTTTACTCTGCGAATAAATTCATCCTGCAGGGTAATTGATTATAAGACGTTGTGAGGTAGCATGATGTTACCAGAGCCTTAGCCCTTTAAGTGCCTAGATATTTTGTGGATAAATAGTTTCCCTACAATTTTTTTAAAGCACAGTGTTGATTTTAGGGAATATATAAATGAAAACCTATTTTATTTATTTCCGGTTAAAGAATTGATATATTGAACACCTAATCAATGAGCATTTTTATTTACCTTATTTATAAAATAATAATCTTATTAAAGATCCTAAAGTTGTGATTTGGTTCCCTAAAATAGCCTGATAAAAATGGCTTTTAATTAATTTAATAAAATTAATTTTAATTTAATTTAAGATTTCTAAACATCTTGTTTCTTGCTTATCGCTTTCCTGCTTCTTGCTTATGCTTATTTCTTGAAGAAAATTTTTTTTCCAAGTATCCAGATTTTTTGCAAGTTTCTTATTTTTTTGTAAAACTTAAATTACGCACGTAATTAGGCCGACATACACAAGCTTTGTGGGTTTGCTTATGCACTTGTTTATCATGAGTATACCTTTTCTTTATATGAATAAAATTTTGAAAACTCATTTTGCTGCGTTCTTCAATACATTCTTGTTGTAACCTTGTTGTTCTTCATAATTCTGATCTGGTTTTCTAGTATAAGCATTTAGTGATCTTTTATAATTTTTTGCTTTTAATCTTTCCTAATTGCTGAGCTCAAATTTGTGATACCTTAAAATGAATGCAACTATTCTTGAGTGGCAAATAATATGTTACAGTTTTTATTATTTTTGAAAACTTCTGCAAACTAACTGTAAAATAAGACAATTGAGTGCATTGTTTTGTAGCTGTACATATAAATACGACCTGGTATTGCTGAAAAAATATAGTTCTGAATTTTGTATTTAGTGTGGGTATAAAAATAAAAATATTTAAAACAACTTAGCATATGTTAAACTCACATGCTGATCTTCCCATGTGTGTGCCAGAGTTTCCAATCTAAAAGCTTTACCTAAAGAAACAGATTGGTTCATAACCCTTTTAATGCTGAAATGTTAAAAGCCTGTAAATAATGAATTCGGCCATTAGACAATTTTAATGGTAGTCAAACATTCCTTAAAAAATTTGAACAATTTATGATATTTTAAATGTGGTTTCTTCAGATGGCAGAACTACTATTCATATACTTATTGGTAAGTGAGATAAAACAGCTTTTGCGGTGATACTAGACACTAAATAGCAAGTTCCTTTGCATATTATCTTGCACAAGATCATGAAACAAAATGTGGTATTGAGCATAAATAATATAGCCAGTTGTGTGCCTTAAATGATTGATACAAATGCTCACTATAGCTTTGAAACATGAAAATAATTAGCTCTCTTTTAAGCGCAGGAGAGATAGTTGGTTTCAATATGTTTTCTTCTTTCTAACAGATCACAGCATGCAACAATGGAAAATAATTTTTGCATGTCGATGCTGTGTTGCTGAAAGAAATTATGTCGTTGAACGGAAACTAGTATATCTAAGTAATATTATTTATAAAGCATATCAAAGCGTAGGGCTTGGTTTATTTTATTTGTAGCCCTAATTGCTGCTAACGCAAAGACTATCCAAACAGAATCAGAAAGTTGTTGAGCACCAAGCAATTGAATCTATTTTCTAAACTAGATGGTTACAGCTATGACTAGAGTGAGACAGCTTAATTACTCTTGTAAATTAACTAGGTCATCATCAGAATTCGTGAAAAGTTTGTAAAAAGAAAACTCAACACAATGTAACTAAGATACAACTTGTAGTAACAGGTTTTATATACAAACCCTTGGTACAGCATTGTGTCAACCACAATGCAATACACATTCATGTTTTGCTTTGAGTGTTCTAAAAGTAGATAGCAAATTTCTCAACTTGTAAATACTAGCGGTTTTCATTGTAAAACATACCCATGTTTTTAGGGAATTTGAAACAACAATTGCAAAGCACCATACAGTTTTTAACTGTTCAGGTAAACTTATTATATAGTTCAACATGAAACAAATGCTTGAACCAAATATGTTGTATTGATTGAACTTTTGAACATAGCGTTTTAATGAGAAACAGATTAACATAATGTAGCATTGTGTGTTTCTTTTTATCATGTAAAAATATACAATGCAATTTTTATTCTGATTTCTAAATTGTGACTTTGTCAGTAGGTTTTCTATTAATAATTTGTTTTCAACCTTATTAAAATAAGAATGAAAGTAATAATAAATGGCATTTCTTTATTATTTATTATTATTTCATTTATTTTAACAGCGTTTAAGAGAAAGTTTTATTTGTTGATTTGTTCGTTCATTTTAGTGAGTTTTAGAACCAGAATTTTGTTCAAATAAATTTTCACTTAAAATCTTATTAGTTAAAAAGTCTTCTCAAACCTATAAATAGTAGATTTGATATTGTTTATACACAACAATGTTTCAAGCGTTTTCTAGTTTATGCAGACCAAAACTGTAAAATTTTAAAACGCTTTTCTGCAGATAAATAATGTTGCAGGTACTATTTATGTATAGAATGTACTCTACTCAATGTTTCTATTGAGAAGTGAAGAAGTGATGAAGGAAATTTGATAAATTTAGCATCTAGTCCTTAGATACTGACAGATCAATTGACATTTTCAGTAAGCGCGACACCAGTAAAACATGGCAGTGTTTGTGAAAAACTAACTAAAGTTGATCGTGTGTACTTAAATTGTTTCTTTAGTAGCAAGGTAATAAAAGCTCAATAAGGATGAAGACATGCTTTTGGCAATAACATGCAGCTCATTTTTTGACATTCTGCTTAATAGCCACGAGCTACAGACCTCATTGTTATCATGCTTAAAGTTTGTCAATGAAATACAAAATTCAGCAGAAAATTTCAAAGGCTAATCTTGCTTGATTTCAACACAAAATATAAATTCTAAGTTACAACTCAAAAGAATCAAAATTAATTATGAAAACTTAATAAATACAAAATAGAATTTTATTGGCTCTTTTTGCTGTCAAAACTTGAATTAGAATGATTGAGTAATCAAGAACTGAGAAACTAGTCAATAGCTATGACAAGACTAGAAGGCAATATTTAAGAAAATAGTGTATGCGTGCGTACTTGTAAATAATACAGGAAAATCAAAACAAAAAAGTCGAGGTGTAAAAACTAAAAGTTGAAAATTTTTAGTCATTTGCAGAAAACTCCCTCATTGGCTGACCTTTTAATATTTAAAACATGGTGAAATAGCAACAAAAACTAATTTTATTAAAATAAAAAGTTTACATATTTTAAAACAAAGTCTCTTTTCATGAATTATCGGTTGGCCATTTTCATTGTATTTAATTTCATTCAATTGCAAAGTAGAATGATAATTCATTTACTATTAATTCAACTCTGTATTTCAACATACAATATCCAGAATTTTAATCACAAATAAATGGCCAGCAAATGTTCGCTACCCTTGTACTCTCATTTTCTTTGCATGCTTTTATTTAAAAGATTTACCAGCACATACAGGATCTTTAGAAAGCAATCATGAAAACTTATGTGAAAAACTGGATTAGTTTCTTCTCACTGCTAATCACTGTCACTTTCACCAGTCAGCAACATTCTCGAGATGAAGTAATAAAAAAAGAAACCTTTGAGTAAGTACCAGCAGTGATAGGCAGTTTAAGAAAATTCTGCAATTTTCATCCACTTTAAAAAAGTCAAAATACAAACAGATTTTTAAAGATCAAAATCTCTAATTGAATAATTATGAGCAAGTTTCTTTATCTTTGATGAAGTTTCTTAGAAAATATATATGAAAGGGACATCAGACATACAAACACTTTATTTCTATGCGAAGTCTTGCTAACTCGGCAGTAGCAAATTACTGACTATTCAGCAGTAGACAAGATACACTAATCATTAATAGCTAAGAGAAATGAATGTAAAACAAAAATTTGAAAAATTTGTCTTACATGTATATCTAGTGGGTTCTTTTGTACGCTAAATATGACAAAAAACTTTAAATGCATTTTGTTAAACATTCAATACTTTTTAAACGTATTTTGTGCTCTCTGCTTGATGCCAACATACACATATTTACAGACTGCCTTTTGTTCAGTTTTGTATTTCTGTTACACTCTTCTCATTCTGATTGAGAAATTTTGAGTTATCTTGTTTAAAATTGGTCTTGTCCGTTACCTCAATGAGTTCTCCAAAAATGATGTTCAGTTTTATTACTAACTCTGGCTAACAGTGATGTTGCACACTACACATTTTGCCTCTTCATGAGGAAATATAACATCTATCTTTGTCCAAAAATATAGTATGATTGACTACACTTTCTGAACAATATTTTTTACATGCTGGCATTATTTTCACTTTACTTCAACTCTCATTCGGTCGATACTAAAGTAGAAGTGTTTTGTGGAAATTTCACTTGTGGTTAATGAAAATTCATAAACCCTACAGGATGAAAATATTCACGGAGTTAAGTTTTGCGTAAATTGTAGTTTTCATGCATATTGGCAGAGTAATTTATTTGCGGAGAAACAACCTCACTCTCTATTAAGAGTTAACTCTATTGCAGCTAGCAAAAAAGTTAACCCTTTGCATACGTATGCCGCGTGTTTAGGTTTCTATTTAGCCTACGATTGGATCATGCTAAGCTATAAATTTCTTGCTCCGTCCAGAGGTTTTCACGAATATTCATAGCTGTGGAGGCCTTTGGTGAACCGACAACTTGTGGTAAGTTATGAGTCTTTTCAACGTAAAAAACTGCAAGATATTTTTTGATGATGGTGCTGTGACAAATAGCAAATAACGTGTGACAACCTTGATTAATTTTGTAATGAAGTGTGATGCATTGGCAATGGAGTTAACTCAAAGCCCCGGCAATGATTATAAAAAATTGGAACTTGACTACATTTGCTACTTCGGCCTAGGGACTAGTTTTTACTTTGAGGCAGTAGGTATTTTTTCTTGTGTTTAACATTATAGCTAATTCTTCGCGGAATTTAATAATTCACGGAATCGTCTGTTCACGAAATCGCGAATTATTAAATCCATCAAATATTTTCATCCTCTAATGTATGTTCTTATAACCACAAACTTTGAGCAAGCTTTAAGCAACCACAAACTTTATTTATTGTGCGCTTTCTAGTCAAATTACTAACTAATTAGCCTGAAAGTATTTCCAAACTGTAAAAATAAGCTTCGTTACACAAACATAGTTGTGAAATCAAGTGACAATGTGGCAATATATTAATCTCATTTGTAAAAGAACAAACTTTTTTTATTTTTGATCTAAAATAAAGCAAAGAAAGGCATCACATTTTATTCATACTAAAGCTAATTTATATTTAATTCATATTTAATTATATATATTTATATACTAACTAATTTATACTTTTATGTTGTTTACATTATTTATAAGTGATTTGCCATGTGAAAATTCTTTAAAAGCTGTGTAAAAATAAATAAAATAAATAAACAATTGGACAGTTTTGCAGATAATGAGGACATGACAACATGTATTTAGATTATAAAACTTTATTAAAAATACAGAATTTATCAAATAATTTGATTTAAGTTTTTGTGAAACAGGTTTAAAATTTAAAATTAAAATTTAAAATTTATTATAGCTTTATTACTAGCTTTTTCGCTAGTGATACCTTTTTTTAAATTTTTAAATTTTCAAATTTTTAAATTTAAATTGAAGTCCTTTGCAAAATAAATGAATTACATTACATGTTTTACAGATGGCAATAATAAAAATTTGCATAATAATAATAATAATAATTAACACGATTTGCAATAGCAATAACAATAATAGTGCAATCTCCTTGTTTGTGTTCTGTAAAAACATATAGTGTTTAAGAAAACATGATCTTCCGATAACATTCTGCAAAGTTCGCATTTCTTAGCCAGAGCCTTATGAGTAGCTCGCTTTTTCAGGTTTACAGGCACCTCAAGTCTTGTGTTAAGCCCATCTTCTGTGACTTGCCGTGCGAAGTACTATAAACGAAATGAGGGAAAAAAATCAGAAAGCTGCAATCAACAGATTGGTAAAATCGTAGCAAAAAACCCACAACCAGTTTCATCAAGAGAATTTCGGTGGAAGGTAAGCTGGAAGAGATGGTAAATCCTTGCTAATTTATTCTACTTTCAGTTTGTTAATGATTAGTCTGCAGTTTGTTTGTTATCCTTTAATAGCATAAGTTCGAATAACCATTATGAAACAGTTTTTTTTCAAATCAGATGACAAACCTAAGGTTTACGCTTGAGTTTTTTTAAAGCACCACTCACACACTACTAGAAGATATCCTACATATCAATAATTTTTTGGGTCGGGCTATTGTGCCAATATTCTTTGCTTCATCAAACAACAATTTTTGCTTATTTAGGGTAAGGTTTGTTACTCATTCATAAGCGAAGCATCCTAAATTTTCTCAAAAAACAGGTAACAAATACGAGTTTTAGAGAAGGGTTAGCCCAGGGCTGGCTAAGGCTACTCTAAAGCTTTTGGACATGGTATGGTAAAAGCTCAAAGTGACATTAGCCAGAAGATGAAAAGAGGTAGGCCACACACTGAGGACTCGTGGCGACCATGTACCAATCATTTTCTGAAGGTGAAAACAAACTAGAAAGCAACTGGAGCTGGAAGTTTAAGAGCTTTGACAACTACACCAAATATGGCCTTTTTGTCAAATAATACCAAGCAGAATGTTATAAGTTTGGACAATCTCTACAGTAATTTAAAATCAGCCCTAAATGTTTGCAGTCTGATTACCTGCATTATAAACGTGTATCGCTGCCAAAGCTTGGGTGGGCAGGACAACCAGACCCTTCAGCTTGACTTGATACTGGCAAAAACTGACGGTGACAGTAAGGAGATTGGTCAAGAGTTCCGAGCGGTGCCAAGCTGCAACACACAAGGGACGGAAGGCAGCCGAAAGCTGACAAAGGGTGTGTGCTAAGAAAATTTTGGCAAAAAGTACCTATGAGTCAGTGAATCCATTGTGAATGACACCAAAAAGCAGATACTGTTGCCACCCAATCACTTAACTCTCTCAGAATTTATGGCACTGGTACTGATTGGTGCCTTGAATAAAATAGTATTTCACTATTTGGGTTTGAAAGACCAAAAGTCACATGGTGTGTGAAGAAATCAAACAACACCGCAGAATAATTTCGGGCCAATGAGTTGTATGCCTAGCCCTTCAATTGGCAGCTTGGTGACTCACTCAAACCACAGCTACTAACCAGGGGGTCTAGAAAAATGGACCATGTTATTGCTTTAGCTGATGAAGGCGTACATGGATAAGCCACAATTGGTAACCAGGAAAAACTGCCAACCTGTTGATGATTCGATAAGACCTGTTTGATAGCTCAGCTGCTTACCTCCTTGACCACAGTGGCTAAACCTATAAATGAGTCTGTGGGGAAGCTATTCCAAAGGCTGGACAAAGTGTCTGTGACCCTCAGAAACACAAAAGGCAAAGATACTGGTGATCAAAAATGAGCTACCCTTCTATACTTTTGATGATTGAGTATGGATCATCAACTAGCGATGGAAAAAGAAATATAATCAAAAGTTGCAATCCATATTTGTAGGCGATATCAAGGGATAAAAGTCTAACTCTATTACACATATTTGGTAGAGTAACAGGGACATCTTCTATTCAAAGCAAAAGCAGGTTGAAGCCTTACCATGCATGTCCACGAGAGTTAAGACAAGCTCTAGTCACCGTAGATTTGCGTAGATGTCTCAACATGAAAGGGGCTAGAGAAGAGAAGAACGAGCCAGAATCTTGTCTAGAGACCGGGTGGAAGTTGCCCTGTCTACAAATAATTGCCTTTAAAATCTGGGAGACAAAAAGTCAAAGCATTTTTAGAAGAGCTTCAAAAAGGTAAAATATATAATAAAAATTTTTAAATTTTTGAACGACCAGCTTTGCCTAAGAATTCAGTAAAGCCATGTCTAAAATTCCCAAGCCTCTACCTATGACTGGCTAGGACTACTAAAAAACCAAATTGGTATGTCAAATAAGCATACCTGAACATGACGATAGCCAATCCTATACAATTTCAGCGCAGTGATGTCAAGACCAAGGAGGAGCACCAAAAAGCTCAAAATTCAACAAAGGAATAGCAATTTCTTCAAAAGAGTGCTAAAAAGTAACTACTGCCTTTTGACAATGCAGCATTACCAGGCATTTCAAAATCTCAAATCTGTAACCATGGCGTCTCAGTAAGGTAAGCTTTTTTATTTTATACAAAAAGTGTTAAGTCAGATAAAACCATTAGGGACAGTAAAAGACAAATGTCTAGAAAGCCTTTTAGACTTCAATGAGGAGCCTTCTGTTGTGTGTCAATACATAGACATGACAGATTAGTACAAGACAGTTTGGTTCTCCGACAATAAAAGAAAGAATATGAAGAACATTTTTGCCAGACCGCTTCTATGAGCAACCCTGCTTCTAGTTGCAGGGCGACTTGAGAAGGCTTGGAAATGTACCAACTCAAACCTGCTTCTATCATGCCCTATAAAAGTAAAGATCTAGTAAAAGCCACAAGCTAGCCAAGTGTGAGGAAATTTTTACCGCTTTAGAATCACCAAAACCGCAGCTTAGTGGAAAAGGTGAAGGAAGTCAAACTTGAAGAAACATTTTGGAATTTTCAAATAATGAAGACAGAGTTAGCAGTGGAGATAGCCTTGACCCTTTTCTTGGCTACCAGCAAAACCTTTGCGCTGGAGTTGAAATGAGTACTCGACTAATCGACAAGAAAAATTGTAATTAAACTTGAACAGTTTATAACACAAAAGACTTAGCATCACGTTAGGGATGCTCTGCAAAACTGACCCGACACCTGTGGGCTAAGCGGCTCTACACAAGTGTGAGGATAAACTTAACGGAGACGCTATTAGCAGTTGTGAAATGGCCTTGATTGACAGACGTTTTCGATCCATCTGTACAGCAGTGCAATCGTTGCACCAAATATTGACATGAACCTGCATTGGCTCAAAGATGTGTTCCAGGGACTGAAAGGAGTAGGACTCATGCTCAAATCAGCCAACTGCCAATTTTTTGATCTTAGGTCACCCTGAACTAGCTGACAGAAGAAGGAGGTAATGTGACATCAATGCAGAAAAAGCAGGGCGTTCTTGATGATCTGGAAAAACGCTATTTTCCAGATAAGTCCTGGGATACCCAAATTTGATTTAGCTGTAACTCAGGCCACAAAGCACAATTGATAAGGCAAAGACAGCTGGAAAAGGCAGAAGCTATTTGCTGAAATAGCCTCTGCCTACTGCAGCTCTCTGCCTCCAGCAGAGAGCTGCAGTATGCTTTGCAGGACCTCTGCTAACGATACCATAAGGCATTAATCAGATAACAAGATTAACCAATCATTTCACATAATTGCAAGGTTTTTCCTCACCACCGAAAGCCATGAAACCAGTGGAAGCCAGTGCCCTGGATGGGTTAAGAGCAGATCTATACACGCTAAAGACGAAAGTTTGAGAACCCACTGGTGAACCCTGTGTCAACCCTGGCGTGTAGATAAGTTACAAACCACTCTATACTATCCAAAGGCAAACTGTATTTTAGGGTACAATATTGGCAACTGGTCATCTAGCTCAAGACAATACTACGGTTCGTAACAAGCGGACATTTTTTTTCCAAGCTGATGAGAGATTATTGAAGTGTGCCACACTTAGCCATGACGATGACGGCAATATGCCCATGCTTGATAAAGAGCTGAGTGCACCAGACTAGCTAAAATACCAGCCTCCACCCTCACTTCCACATTCTTTTCACTCAAAAACATCGCATTTCGTTATTCTCTTTTCGATGTTATTACTTGATCTGGCTTTCTCAGACTAACATTCTACATGTATAATTGATTTTTTCTATGACCAAAAATTACCAATATTATTTGCTAGATGACTTTATAACACACAAAATTATGCCGAATACAAAAAGGGTGTCATTTACATGTAAATATAAATGCAACTGTCTAGGAATTTATATTGGATAAATGGAAGCGGTTTTTTATTTTGCTTCTAGAAGTGTTGAGATTGCATAGCAGCAATTTAGAAAGTATAGAATAATTAGCTGCATAGTTATATATAATATAATATAACTATAAAAAAATATGTAAGTGGAGCCCTGAAAAGCATAGGATTGACCAATAAATGAATTTGCATGGTTCCATATACAATTATCGTTAGCGGAAATCTCCTAAATTATATGACATAGAGTGCTCTAACAAACAAAAGAGTAAGATTTAAACTATAACACACTGCGAGAACTTTTGACAGGCAGTGTGTTATAGTTATAGTTCATACAAAAGCGTAAAACTTGTTTACAGAAACAAAAGGTTAAAGATGTTTAACTTTTGGTGGACATAATGTTATATTTTAGTTAGATACCAAAAAATATAAAGTTTGCTTTTATTATTCTATATATTTTTACATTTTATAGTGACAGGAAACTGGAACTTAGATATTTTACAAAGATATCGTGAATATAAACTTAGTTGCGTAAAGTCAAAGAAATGCAAATATTGCACTTGTATTCGTTTGTGCAGAAAGGCAAAAATCGGTCCCCAAAGTGTTAAATGAAAACAAAGCACTATCCACTTTTTGTCAACCTGTCCGATGTTCTTTTGTTGAGCATGAACAGATTCAAATCACATCCATTTCTAACAACAATAATACTAACAATACTGTTAACCCACTCTTTTATTACCATTTAAACTGTATGGTTGTATAGATAATATAATAATATAATATAATATATATTATATATTATTAAATATTATATTATATATAACATAATTACAGTAGTTTTAAACAAGCATTTAGTTCGCAGTTGTCATATTAATGTACACACTAAATATGTTTCCGGCAGGTTGAATTGGAAATGACTATCAAAGGATACTGGATTGAGGTTAATATTTTGAGCAACCCACCCGGCTTTCACAAAGATTATAGACTAAGTAATTAAAGTTGTATTTTCTTTAATATCATATTGCTATTGTTTTTTCCAGATAAACTGTTTAGTAAAATGATATTATTTACCACATATTTTGTGATTTTAACAGAAATCATGGAATGGCTTACTGTGATGCCACTAATTAACCTTCTAACTTTGTGAGTGGTAATTCGTTGTCTACGATGCAAACATCTGTGTGCAGACATTAACCTGATTTTATTTAACAAATGTTAAACTTCTTTAGTTACTTGCTATATTAAAATAATTGAGGTCATAGATTACGGAAAAATTATCAGACATGCAAGAAAAAAGGAAAAGTTTTTCACACTAATACAAAAACAGTAGCTGACCAACATCAATAGAAGCTTTGGAAAGCATTACTATGCAGTGGGATTTTAGGCACGCATAACCGAATTGCTTTACTCAGATAACAAAGTGACAAAATTTAAAAAAGTAGCCAGATAAAAAGGTTCAACCTGAAAACTGCAACATAGAAATTTATAACTATAATAATTGAATAAAACAGGAAATCATTTCAGCATAAGTTTAAGTTTCTTTTGAAATATGAAATTTATCAACTTTGGTTCTGTTAAATTTATAATGATGCAATGAAGGCTGTTTTGAAATTTAATTTAAGCTGTTGTATAGTTTATATTGTGATTGAATAGTTCTATTAATGGTTAGTCAATTAAAAATTAATATTTGTTTGCAACTGGCATTGGTAAAACTTTGTATTACATTTCACCAATTAGGTTTAAAACAAAGATATTTAATAAAAGTGCTAATATAAATTTTGAATGCTATATTTATGCACGGATTGTCAAAGTTCTGTTCGAAATTCTGCAAGAAAAAAGTAATAATACCAACATTAATTAAACATTTATTGCCTTGTTTAAACCATTTTTAGCAATATATTTACAATTTTTGTGACATATTAGCCATAGAACGTACACAAAAGTAAGAGGCAGGGTGTATTTTGAAGTTTTTGATTATGTTAGATTTGTTTAGAAAACTATTCAGATAATAGATGCATTGTTGAACATCAATGAAAAGTTATTTAAAAGTTGAAAAATTTGAAGCAACAAATTCAGCTGAAAAGTTTATCTTAAATTATTTTGGAAAATCAATGATTTTGGTTCAAATAACTTGGATGCTCCCGTTTTCTGTTGTAAGTTTTCTAAAAGATACAACCAGCCATTAAGCAGACATGACCATGATTAGTCTAAGCAACACTATTTTTTACAATTACGTGATGACATGTTTTTGTGTTTTAAACATATTTCAATGAATGGTTTTGTAAAAACATTAAATTAAAAGGTGAATGGAAATTTTTAACAACTTTTGCAGGGAGAAGTTTTCCAGTAAGTTTCCCAGAAGCTGAGTTAGTGCCGGGAATATCTAATAGAATATATTTAGTTCACCAAGATGTTTATTGGAAGGCCATGGCTACTTCTTGTCTGTGCGAAGAATATCGCGTTAATTGCTCACAATTTGTAAAATGTTCAAAGGGTAAGATACACGATTCTACTGAGTATGCATTTTAATTTCAGATTAAATTTGTTTGAACTAATTTATTTCTGACTCGAAAAAGAAATATAACAATCGTGTAATATCAATTGCTTCGAGTTCAGCGCAACTACAAATGATCATTAATGGACATTTGTTTTTGTAATAAATCTCAGATATTTTACTTTTTAAATACCAAAATAATGAGTTACAGTTTATGGTGCTTATTTTGATTATATTCAGTCCTTTGCAAAGTTTTACCTGGATAACATCTGGTAGATTAAGTGGTTTGAAACATGTTGTGTTCTATAAGACCGAAGTCATTCTTCAAATGATTTTGGTTTGATATACACCTTGAAACATCTAAGTTGAATAAAAAGGTGCTTACACAAGTATCAATAGTATTTACTGATACAGTTGGTTAAATGGTACAAATTTGTTGAATGCTCAAAAAGCATACAATATTCTGTTACTTATCTAGCTTTTAAATTGTAGTTTGAATTTTCATTTTGTTAAACTGACTTAAACTGACTCAAAAGAGAAATATAAAGACCATGTTATATAAATTGCTTCTAGTTCAGTGCACCAACAGCTAACGTTAATAAGTAATGGTTTTTATCAAAAAACTATGTTATTGTAATTTTAAATATCACATTAACGAATTGAAGTTTTTGATGCAGTGCTTATTTTAGTTATTTACTGAAGTTACCCTGAAAAGTATCTGCTGGAAGATTCCCAAATATATATGTAGGTTACCGTCATTGACTGTGGTCTGAAACATACCGAGTTCCAGTAAACAGCAATCATTCTTTAAGTGACTCTGATTTGATATACAACTTGAAACAGCTACAATGAAGAAAACAAAATGCTAAAATGCTAAAAAGCTAAAATGAAGAAACAGCTTAAAAAGTGACTCCAGTATCAGTAGTATTGGCCCCAGTATTAAATTATAGGCTACAGTTGATTTAGCGGTACTAAGTTTTCCAATCATTCAAACCTGTTTAAGTTTAACTATTATTTCACATTTATTATTATTTATTATACATTATATCAAAATGGTGCAAGTTTATAATGATCTTTGATAGTTCTGATAGAAAATGCATATTAATAGACTAATTATTTGATAGAAACGATATGCGATAAAAAAATTGTTGTTTTCGTCATAAGAAATGAGAGAAAACCGCAAAATTGATACAGGAATTACTCGAAACTGATCTTACCTTAGTTCTAACACGTTATTTCTTGCAGAGGTGTTTATCAATCAGACTCTCCCTCAATCTACATGCATAGTTATGCCACCATATGGAGAGAGTGGTATTTTATGCTACATGGAATACTTAATTACATACTATGATTACTCAAAGAGCGTGCTGCACGAGTTCGGGTTTCCAAGAACCAGTAAGTGGGAATAAAACATATGTGATATATAAAATTTAGAAATAAAGGTATTTTTTGTGACGGGAGTTTTTATGTGTTTTACATATTCAGTATATTAATTCAGTTTTTTTATGAGAAAAGTTTTTTTTAGTAATAACCAGATATGCAGATTTTTACAACTGCAAAACAATGTGCCTATTTGCTTATTCTTTCGATCTGCCCTTATAGATATAAACTGCAAACTTTAAAACTGTGTGAATCTTTGTTATAACTATTTGATAGTTTGTAACTAATATTATGTAGATGAACTTTTATAATCATGTATGTAAAACATACATATATATATATATATATATATATATATTTATATATATATATATATATATTTATATATATATATATATATATATATTTATATATACATTTATATATATATTTATATATAATAAAAAAAATTGTTTCCTCACCCTGGATACCCCGTATAGGTGGTAAATTCTGCTCTAACTCGGGTCTCCTACCAGAGACCTGGGAGTTTGAGCACTCGCCTCAAGATCGTGGCTGTTCCCAATAGCGCACTTTTCTGCAACTCACCTGAGTTGATTGTTGTTGGTATTTGGGCAAGCCACATTTTATGCGCCGGTGTTATTGTGCCCAGTGCCCTAATGGCTACTAGGATTACAGTTGTTTTTACATTCCAGCATTTTTCAATTTCTTCTCCAAGAGGGCGATATTTCTCTACCTTTTCTTTTTCTTTGCTGGCTATATTGTAGTCATTGGGTACTGCTATATCTATTATAGTAGCCCTCTTGTTCTCCTTGTCTACTACCACTATATCTGGTTGGTTTGCTAGGACATGCTTGTCAGTTTGGATGTAGAAGTCCCAGAGGATCTTAGCGCGGTCATTTTCATTCACCTTACCAGGAGCTTCCTACCAGTGTTGTGGTTTATTAAAGCCATACTCATCACATAGACTTCTATACACAACACCTGCGACATGATTATGCTGCTCAGTGTATGTGTTCCCTGCTAGCTGCTTGCATCCACTGATGATGTGTTGGAGGGTCTCAGGTGCATCTTTGTACAGTCTGCATCTAGGATCGTCTCTAGTGTGATAGATTTTCGTTTGGAGTTGCCTTGTTGGGAGCACTTGCTCCTGGGCTGCCATGATTGGCGACTCTGTATTGGCCGTTAGGTTTCCTTTGTTCAGCCACATATATATCTGGTGAAGATCGCCAACCTTAGATATTTGTTGGTGGTAAGCACCATGAAGAGGTTTCGTGTGCCAGTCAATTTCCTCATCATCAGGGCGTAGGTCCGTTGTAAGAGCAGCCGATTGAAATTCAGCTAGCACCTTATTTGAGATGGCCATAGAGGCTGCATATGCTTTGATGCTTTGCGACTCCTCTTTCACTGTCTGCTGTAAACTTTTGAGTCTCCTACCACCATCTTTCCTATCAAGATACAATCTAGTAGTATCAGATTTTGGGTGGAATGCTCCATGCATGGTCAGCAGTTTACGAATTGCTATATCTGTTTCTTTGATGGCTTCATCAGTCCACTTTATTATGCCTGCTGGATATCTTATTACTGGCAGTGTGTAGGTGTTTATTGCCATGATTTAGTTCTTAGCATTGAGCTGGCTCCGTAAGACCTGCCGAAGGCGTTTCTTGTATTCGGTAATGGCGTTGTGACGTAGCTCGGCTTTGTGGTTGATGCTGCTTTGCATAATCTTCAAGTCTTGTAACCTTCTTCTATATCTTTGATGGTACCATTTGGCATTCTTAGGCCATCTGTGAGCATAGAATGGCCTTTCTTAAGAATTAGCCTTCCAAATTTCTCAATGCCGAAGGTCATTCCGATGTCCTTGCTGTATACCTGAGTGAGGTGTATTAGCGAATCAATGCCCCTTTCTTTGTTAGCGTACAGTTTGATGTCATCCATGTAGAAGAGGTGGTTTATGTTGGTGCCACTCTTAAACTGGTACCCATATTGAGTCTCCTCCAGGATATTGCTTAGAGGGTTTAGGCATATGCAGAAGAGCAGCGGTGATAAGGAGTGACCTTGATAGATACCTCGCTTAATTTGTACACTCGCCAGCTTTTTGCCATTAGCCTCCAGTTCCGTCTTCCATTTGGTCATTGACATCTTGATGAATGCCACAAGAGCAGGGTGAACATTGTACATACTGAGGCACTCAAGTATCCAAATATGGGGAATTGAGTCATAGGCCTTTTTGTAGTCAATCCAAGCCATGGCAAGATTGGTTTGCCTTCTCCTGCTGTCTTGACAGACCGTACGATCCACCAGTAACTGATTTTTAGCTCCTCGGGTGTTGCACCCAATTCCTTTCTGAGCACTGGTCATATAGTGACTCATGTGCTCTTCCAGTTTGTCTGCAACTATTCCTGAGAGCAGTTTCCAAGTGGTGGGCAAGCACGTTATTGGTCGATAGTTTTTGGGAACCGGCCCTTTCTTTGGATCTTTTATCAGAAGTACAGTTCGTCCTTTGGTCAGTCATTCTGGATAGTCACCTTGTTCTATTAGGCATTCCATCTGCTTAGCCATTCTAATGTTAAGTGGTGTCAATTTCTTTAACCAGAAGGCTTGAATCATGTCATGGCCAGGTGCTGCCCAGTTCTTCATACGCTGCACTCTGCACTTGATGTCCTCTTTGCTGATGGTGAGTCCTTGCTGAGCCACAGTGTGTTGATGGTTCTATTTAAGTCTCTCCAGCCAATTTGCAGTGGTGTTATGAGTAGTCTCTTTCTCCCAGATGTCCTTCCAGAACTTTGAAGTGCTAGATCGGGGAGGCTCAGACATTGGCCTCTGCAGTTCACCTTTGAACTGGGAATACACTCTAGATGGATTATTGATGAACAGTTTGTTCATTTTCTTGTTATCCCGCTCTTTGGTGTACCGCTTCAGTCGTGCCGAGAGTGCTACTAGCTGTTGTTTGGCAGACTCTAGAGCTTCTACTGTGGCTTCCCTTTTTGGACGCTCCAAACTGTGGTTAGATTTCTCACTGAGCCTACTAACTTTCTTGCGCAAGTCCTTGATCTTATTTTGTAGCCTCAGCTGCCAGGATGGAATGGCTTGAAGCCTTGTTGGCATTGGCTTAATATCCATCTCCTCCAAGATGACGATTGCTGTACTGTAGATTAAGGCATTAGTCTCACTGATTGATCTAGTTGAGATCGACTGCAGTGCCATGTTAATGTCTTTTAACAGCTTCTTAGGTATGGCCTTGCTAACTCTTCGTAGTGGTACCCTGCTTCCATAATCATTAGCAGCTGGCATCTTGTTCATGATATTTTCTGCAAGCTCTCTCACCCTTGGTTCAAGGTCCAAGTGCATGTCTTCTTCAACCTGTGAGTCAACACATGATCGTGTATGCGTGACAGTGTGTGTTGATATGCACTCCTCGTTGGTTGAGGTTACGTGGGTGAACTGTTCACTAATTTCATCTACCTTGTTTTTGTTTATGTTACTCCTTTGAGCTACAAGTTGATTAGCGGTTAGTGACAATTCAGGGCACTTGTTTATCCACAGTTGACGCATCCTTCCCATATAGCCCCACTTTTGAGGTTCACTCATAAAGTAGCACTGCATGAGGTCCGTGTTATCAGTCCGAGTCCATTTCATTCGTTTTGAACCAGTAGCCCATTTTTCACTGCCTTGTCCTGGTTCAGCTACAGGCAGTGCGGACATTGTTTAACCGGGCGACGTCCGAGCCGGCATGGCTTTGGTTATTGCACTCATCATAGAGGTTGTAGACATTATACAAGCAAGGGTCTTGTCCAAGGACCACCAGAAAAGTGCAGTTGTTGGGGTTTGAACCGAGGACCTAATGATCACGGTCCCGATACCTTACCAACTGCGCTATCTGTCCTGTATATAAAATACAGGACAGATAGCGCAGTTTGTATATTTATATATATATTTATATATATATATATATGTATATATTTATATATATATTTATATATATTATGATATATATATTTATATATAAATTTATATATATATTTGTATATATATTTATATATATATATTTATATATATTTATATATATACATTTATATATCCATTTATATATATATTTATATATATATTTATATATATATATATTTATATATTTATTTATATATTTATATATATATATTTATATATATATTTATATATATATTTATATATGTATTTCTCAAAGTCGAAGCATATATAAATATATCTATATATATATTTCTCAAAGTCCGTCTGTCGGAAATCCGGCTATAGATCTTAAAATTTTGATTTTCAGCGGTCTGATGGATTCGAATCCACGACGGCTCTCTCATCAAGGAGGGTTTTATTCGGGTGCTCTTCTACTGAGCTATTGCACCACAGCGCTCAATGGGTTATCATATAAAATATACAGCATGCGCGTGCTAATTATTTTAGCCTTAGGTTTTTTTACCAAAGATTTGGAGATTTGTTTGCCTCGGAGCTTGAACATAAATTCGGTTCTTGACTGGAGCATGCGCATTGCAATTAGCAAAGCTCCGGAAACGCTTGGAAATGAATAAGAATTTTATGCTTGGTAAGTTCTTTACAAAAACCATGTAGGAGAAACCATGTGGGACAACGCCTCCTTTACCAAAGAAATTTGCTAGGGAGTTAATCCTCCCAGTCAAGTTATTATCGAGTTGTTACAGTCGAGTTGTTTTGGAGGATGAGTCTCCTTTAAAGATGTAAAGTAAACAGGCCATTGCTGTTTATATTTTCTTTTTCCCACGACTTTTGATGTAACTATCTGTTGCATATTTTTTAGTATTTTATTTTAACTTTCAATGCTTTGGATGTTTTAAAAGCCAAACATACGAAATGCTTACTTTTGCTTTCTTTTTCCATCATCATAAGTATAAAACATTTTATTAAAATTAAACACAATCTATATATACCCGTTTCTGTTTATAGTATGCAGTATACAGTACATCTTATGGTGTAAAATGCTGAACTTTACTTTACCGAAGTATATCTCCAAATTTACCCAAGTTTTTCCTCATCTTGGAAGGATTAAATCTACATAATTTTATTTTAATGGGAAAAATTGTTTCGGATCTCGAAAAACTTGGTTAGCAATGCTAGAGCAACCTAACACAACGTGACTTACCAGGTAACACATAACAACTTTTTAAAACGATTATGTTCAATAACCGATGTTCCACTGTACATTACTAGAAGCTACACATCGCTGAAAGTTATGAACTTTTAAATTTACAGTGGTTTAAAAACCTTTTCCTCATGATATGATGTTTGCAAGTTACAGCTGTTTAAAAAAATTTGAAAACCTGTACAGTTGTTTTTATTTTGCTAAATTTTATTCAATTTGTTAATTCTCATTTATTTTAATAGCTATATATAGTAAAGTAACAAGCGCTATTTCCTTTCCTCAACAACCGAATGTTTCGTTCGTTAAATGCGTGCTTCAAAAAAGTTTCTATCCGTGCTGGCTTTGTGTATTAGCTTACACAGTTTTCCTTCTAAACCTAACCAATTAGTAATTCGAAATTATTTTCACATTTTACAACAATCATTTGTAAGATTAATGTAAGATTATCTGTAAGATTTATCGTTATTATCAGTTATTCCTCACTCTCTTATATTTACATACATTTACCTACTTTGAGAAATATATATATATAGGTAGGTAGGTTTACATTATCTTAATACATTTATAAACTTTGTGTAACTTTTGAAGTTTATAATATAAGTTTTTAAAATTTGTTACGTTATCGTTTATATTGCGGCTTCCATTTTTAAACATATTTTTAGTTTAATATCTGTTTGATGTTTAACCATTAATATTCATTGTCCTATTATTACTAAGTTTCCAACCTTCATTATTAATGTTAATTTTTCATTCAACCATTTTTGGCAGACATTGTTCTAATAAAATTCAACCACGAAATACTACCATATTCTGTCATATGTTTTTATTAATCTGTTAAATACATTATTTTCAGAAGTTACACATTGTCTAATATCTCCAAAGAAAAGAACCTGTTCTGCACAAAATCATTCCCTCATGATATAAAGTTTGAAAATTACAGTTGTTTGACAAAGTTTTAAAACCTTTACAGCTGTTTTATTTCTCTCTTAATTTACATCAACTACATAAAACACTTCTCTCATGATATGTAGTTTGAAAGTTAGAATGGTTAATGTTGTTATATGTTAAATACAAATTAATTTTCTGTCCAAAGACTGTTTTATTACCCGGGCAACACCGGGTGGTACCGCTAGTATATATATATATATATATATATATATATATATTTCTCAAAGTCTGTCGGAAATCCAGCTATAGATCTTAAAATTTTATAATAAATATTCCGTACCAAAGAGGATAAATCTAGGACCAAGCCGTTCACAAGTCTTACGCCTAGCCCAATAGACTATGGAAGTCGATGTGCAAGCCTGCCAATATAAGTCATTATATGAGAACAAATACCTAACTGCTTTGCGGATGCTTTTTCTCTTGATATGTAGTTTGAAAGTTAGAATGGCAAATGTTGTTATATGTTAAATACAAATCAATTTTTGGTCCAAATACTTTTCTATTATCCAGGCAACACTGGGTGGCACAGCTAGTAAATATATATATATATATATATATATATATATATATATATATATATATATATATATATATATATATATATATATATATATATATATATATATATATATATATATATATATATATATATATATATATATATATATATATATATATATAATATATATACATGTGTATATATATATATATATATACATGTATATACTATATACACTATATATACTATATATATCCCTTGTACACATCTATGATCAAATTTTTAAAACTAAAAATTCCACTGTCATACAGCCCACGACCAAAGTGATATTGGAAAAAGAAAGGGTACTGATAGTTGAGAAATGCAATATTAGCAGTCAAATGGCACTGCAGTGCAATAGGATAACTGCAATAGTAGCTGTAATGTACTGGGTGTTATAATTATGTATAACAAACAGCAATAACGAAAGGAAAAGATTATATGTTTATATCTTACACCTGCAATAGGAGAAATGCAATATTAGAAGTAAAATGTGCTGATATTATTAGAATAACCAATATTATTAATATAGTAATACATCAATAATAGAAAACCAATACACAATTGTTTACATTTTAAAGCGTCATAACAACCAATATCAAAATGTTGTGATATTTATCTAGATTTTTAGAAAATTTATTTAACAAATTTATTTAGAAAAAATAGTAACAGTAACATAATGCCCAACATCGGCCACTATATATTTCATTCTTGTAAATTCGAATGACTATTCTAATAACTGAATCTTATAAAATCGAATAATTATTCTTATAATTAAACATTGTAATGATCTTATAAGATTCGTTGAAAAAATATTGTCATCATTCCTTTTACCT
Organism: Watersipora subatra; assembly: GCF_963576615.1. NCBI lineage: Eukaryota > Metazoa > Bryozoa > Gymnolaemata > Cheilostomatida > Watersiporidae > Watersipora > Watersipora subatra. Next base: position 47,484,384 of record NC_088713.1, read on the forward strand.
TCACTGCTCTGGACTTCAGTTGGAATACCAGAGTACTCATTATAAGTGATCAAAACGTCAGTTACTTTGAAATCAGCAAAAGAGTTAATGTTAATTACAGAAACCTCTGGCAAATTGACAACGCCATAGACTGGTGAATTGTGCACATTTTCCTCGTGAAATGTGCACAACTTAATAGTTCTACTATTTGTTGAACGGCCTTATTGGCGTTTTGTTGGCCAGTCTTAATTTTGATTAGAAGAAGTTTGTCAAGTTTTTATCGCGATTTTTGGCCAAATTAATCTGTCTATTTATGTATAATCCGATCAGATGGGTTAGTTTTAGGAATTTGCGGTAACCTTTCAAAGACTTGGTAACATATTTAAATAGGTTTATACGTGTAAACCTATTTAACTGTATCATTACTATACTTAAACGACTTTACAGAAAAATAGTTAAATTTGTTGATGAGATTTCATTACAAGGGTTTGTGACGGCGGTTACCAGACAATTTTTCGGGAGTTGTGTGCGCATGTGCATTTATTATAAATCTTTCAACCAATCGTTCCGCTCATGTTTGGTCGTGGAATAAGCTTTTATCAATCATTTGCTTGATTGGGTTTTATAAACAATTTAAAACTGACAAACTGAAAATTTATCAAGTCATGGTGCAACTATGCATTAAAATTTATGCTCAGAAATAGATATATCTAATGACCAATTCTTATTTTTGCGTAAAAGTTTTACAAAAGAATTTAATTTGCTTTGAATTTTTTAGAGCCTCTGAGTCCTGAAAACATCACAATTTCTGGTTTAGAAACATTGACATATTCTCAATTAGAAACTGTCTTCATCCTGTCTGCTTCAATGTCATCTAAAAGCCTTCAAAAAGAAGTCATATTTCAGTTTGATGAACTAATAACTCAGGGATGGGTAAATGATTGCACTGCATCTATTGAAGGTAATGACTTAGTCAAGTACTTGTAAGTTAAATGTGTATGGCATATATGCAGGTTTAAAAACTGTGGTCTAAAATACAAACTAATCAAACTTTGTAAGCAGAAATAATAGAGATTTTAAAGATTAATCAAAATGGGAAATGACACACAAATCTTGTCTTGTGTTAAAACCTGAAATTTTTCCACCAACAATACAATGTTATATGTTATTTATAAAAAAAAATAAAACATTGAAACATCTCAATTTATAATAAAAAAGTAATAACATGCAGACTAAGATATGATTTGTTTAATCTATTGCATTTTTCTATTTTATTCAATTTTAGACCAGACTAATATATGATTATGTGCATTCTTTTCTTTAATGTCCACGCTTATGTAAAGAAGAAGAATTTTAACATAATGTTAGCCTTTGAGCCTAGATAAATACCTCTTATGTTTTAGCTAATTTCTGCTGCTAAAATAATCAGAATACCTTTTTCTAACTAATGCTTTTTCCTCAAAGATTATATTAAACTAAAGGAACTTAATACCTGTTTTTGTTTTCATCAATAATCCGTCTGTCAAACTTATATTTTTTTAATACGGCTGCACTTGTGCAAAAACATTTACACTCACAGGAGTATACTATAAAAATTTTAGCTTGTTTATAAATGAAAATTGTCAAAACATCTCGCTACCACTCGCTTTTTATATTTCAGTGAACTAGTGTTGTTGCTTGTTTTTTTATTTTTTAAGTAAAAAATAATATTTTTTCTTAAAAAAATAAACCTAAATAATATTTAAACAGGTTTCATGAAGTGAATCTTTTTTTTCAGAAAAAATGAATTGATCAGGTGTCCTGTTAAGCAATTTGAGAAATTTCAACAAGTTTTTTTATGTAGAGGATATTGATAAGATAGATATTGAGTTCAAATTTAGTGATCAATAGATTTTATTTAAATAAAACAGCTGTTACACCATATGTGCATTTGTGTACACAAAATGTTTTCAACCACTGAATTTTGATTCGTGTTAAACAAGATGGTTCTGCTTGTCTCTTTTTTGAGCTTCCAGTTTGGTCTGTAAGAGTTTTCAAATTGATTTAAATAACAACTTTGATATCTTTCTCACCCAACTTACCACTACAAATACATTTATATTGACATGTTGTCATTCTTTGGAAAGCGGTACCAATGACATCCATATAAAGTAATAAAACCCTCCAATTTATTTTATCCTCTATTACTTGAACATTAAAAAAATTCTTCAATGTTTGTATAAATGAACCAAGAATGGACTTTTATGTTAAAGATAATACTTTGCACCAATCAGATTACTATAAAGCATGTCTCTTAACACCTCATTATGTTATAACTACCAAAACTATCTTATAAACTTTTTTAAAGGTAGTAACTCCTGTTTCAAAATATAGCTTTTAAAATATATTAAACGATAGATAGAGATATTTATACAGTATATAAACAAATGGGTTATGAAATGTTTTATTAGTTAAGCTCATAGTTTGAACCCAAATATTTCTTTTAGTAAAAACATTAGGCCTTTTTGTTAAGATTTAATTTATAAATTATTATTTATCAAATTGAAACATTATATTAAATTATCACCAATTAATTGGTCCTTAAAAATTATCCAATGTTCAAATGATAACATTATGATTCAAACCCAGAATGGACTTTTATATAAAGGATACTAATTTGCGCCAATCAGCTTACTTTAAAGCATGTTATTGTACACCCCATTATGTTATAACGACCAAAGTGATCTTAATAGCATTTTTTAAATGTGGTTGCTCCTGTATAAAACATATAGCTTATGAATATATTAAAATATGGATAGAGAGATATATATATATATAAATGGGTTTTTAAATATTTTACTTGTTGAGCTGATAATTTGAACACCCAACATTTTTTTTTGTGAAAACATTGCTTTTTAAAATTAAATTTGTAAATTATTATTAATTAATTTGAATCATCCTATTAAATTATCAGACAGCAAAGCAAGATGTTCTATAAGCTTAGTCGTTAAACCTGGAGGGCTGTACAGACTGTCGGCTTTAGCGATTTCTTCTCGTGCTACAAACTCTCTGCTAAAAAATTCGACAGTCACTTCAACAACTCAATATTTCTTAGGTAAGTGTATTTCAGTACTCAACTATGACTTGATTAAATCAGATTAAACTGTCTTTGTAAAGACAGTTTAAAAACTGTGCCGCTGAATGAGTTTAAGTACTTAACATCTTAACTTAACTTAACAGTTTCATTACTTCAATTAACATCACTTACTTAACAGTTTAGGTACTTAACTTATCATTACTTAACTTAACAGATTAAGTACTTAACTTAACATCAATTAGCTTAACATCACTTAACTTAACAGAATAAGTACTTAACTTAACATCACTTAACAGTTTAAGTACTTAACTTAACATCACTTAACATCACTTAACTTAACAGAATAAGTACTTAACTTAACATCACTTAACAGTTTAAGTACTTAACTTAACATCACTTAACATCACTTAACTTAACAGAATAAGTACTTAACTTAACATCACTTAAGTTAACATTTCAAGTACCTAACATAACATCACCGAATGGCTTAACTTTACTTCACATCATCAAGTTAACTACATGCTTGTATTGATGCAGGGCCAAGAAAGTTTGAAGTGAAGAACTTGAGGAAAGAAATAAAAGAAAATCAAGTCATATTAAATATAGGATTATCGCAAAATGCATCATCGATACAAACCCATATTAATGTATCATGTTACACTGAAGATGGCTTCCTCTGGGAACACGTAAAACCAAAGATATACTCGTTAAAAGAATTTCAAACAGGTAATCTGTACGCGTTAACATCTTTACTCAGAAACATAACTTTATTATAGATGGTATTTACCTGTACACGGATATTACAACTAAGTCAGTTTGCACAAAAAAACTCTAGATATATTATATTTCTTAGTCAATGTCAAGTATATCTGAAATTTTTATTTAAAAATTGAAGCAAATGAATTGCACTGATTTAGCTCATTTCCTACATAATGGATATTTCTTTAGACATAATTTAGACTTCAAAATTCTCCCATCGTGTTACAGGTTTACATTTAACTATACAATAAGCGTACTGTCAACCACATAAATCTATTTCAATTCTATGACATATAATTAAAAGTATCTCAAAAAATTATTTCTCTAGTTTAGAAAATATTTGCATTTCGGTCTATTATACTTTTATTATGCTAATAATTGCTAACGCAAAGCAGGAATTTTTTAAACATAAGATTTTTATGCAAAGACTTGCAGTATAGGTTCAACTATGAGCAAAATAAAATTTTATTTTCATAGTTTTGCATGACCTAACTTTTCACAGTAAACTGTGATACTTCTTAGAGCAGTCCTTTGAGTGAAGGGAGAATTTGCAATGCTGGCATTCGAAATGAGCGCGAAGCCGCTTCTCAGGAGTGGTAGATGTTTTATAGTTTCTGTGCTCTGCGCAGTTGACGATTAGCTGCTTTTAATTTGTGAACCATTTAACAATAGGATTTAGCAATAGCCGTCTCAGATTCACAAACAAACTACTTTTAAGAGCAATTGGGCTACAAGAATGCACTTGAAGTTCAGAAGTGGCATTTCATTTGGGTTTTTCAGCACATGCAAGATGTGTGCATTTACCTGTACAACTTTCATTATCCACAAAAATCTTAGAGAATCTACTTTCTTTCATTCTTTCATGGTTTTACTTGTAAACTGAGATTAATAGTTCACAGATTGATTTAGGCGATTGCAGCCATACATCGATTTATTATATACTGAAATAATGGACTGTGGTTAAACAAGCTTACCCTGTACCTCTCCCAGCTCAACAGGATTATATTTTCTGGCTGCATTCCAGCATTTTTGGCATTCATGTTGTTGGCCTCACAAGAGAGGTCTTGGTAATGTAAGGTGTGATAAAATTATCTCTCAATGAGCGAATCTTAGAGCTTTTGTTTGATAGATGTTGGGAACCCACAAGGTTTATGTTGACTTGGCTGGTGTAGTAAAAGAATTTCAAATGAAAAAAGCGTATAAGAATCATAGATGTGTAGTAGCATTCAATAAAGTTATAATGCCTAAGGCACACATCAGGGAGCAAATAGTCAAAGAACTTCATTGCTTCTACACTATTTGATTCCGACTCGGGATTGTACAAAGTTCTGCTGCTGAAGTGCTTCAGCATGTTATATACAAACCTTGCAAAGTTTTACACAGCTGCAACATCTTATGGGGTAATTTTGAGCTGGCTGACGTTGTACTGTTCAATATTTCATTGGCTATTGTAACCTAGGGCCGCGTCAATCATCAGTTTTGTTCAAATAAATCATATAAAACTTGAACATTTCTATAATATTAATCAAAAATGGCTTTATTTTTTATCTTCTCTCATTGCCTGCTTGCAACGTAGGTAGCAATGTGTACTATGTTTATGGCTCCGGGTCTGTCATGTAGAATCATCTTTACGTTTTATGTGCGCCTTTCTGCTGGATTAGTGGCTTAATAGTGTTTGATGGTGGAGTCCTTAGTTACATGTATCTCCATAGCAAAAAGGGTAGCAAGGATTTTTTTGTATTTTAGCATTAGTAACTAGCTCTGTTTTATATAGCACTGCATGTCTCAGCTAGTAGACTAGTAGTTATTTTCTGTTCTGGGAATTAATTTGTTATCTCCTGTCAAGTTGTGTACGTGTTTATAGGCAGACAATGTTCAAAAGGTTTTGATCGCATTGATATCGGCTAGATTGTTTGATTTCTTAAAGAGTGATTTTCTTGATGGCATCGGGTAGTGTTGCGGAGTCTTCAACCGCTTGCAATTTACTCTCCATATTTCTATTGGTGTCATCTCTTTGTCTGGCATTACCACAACATATAGTAGCTCCTAGCCTTCTGGCATTACCAACACCCTGAGCTCTACCCCGATTAGTAGGTTTTGCCGTTACACCAACACTCGATTCATCATCAATCCTTATTATGGAAAAATGAGATAATTATCGATTGTGACATTAAAAATTAAAAAATTAAAGTATTGTGGCATATTGGTGTCTGTGCAACTCAAAGGAATGTACAGCATAATGACAAAATGTAGTTATCTATGTTCAAAAAACCAATATATGTGACAAAAATAGGTAAAAAATAAAAAATAAGTGTCAAAAATACCTACTAGCTCACAGCAAAAATAGACTCAAGATTATTGCCAAGCAGAACGATACCTCATTGGTTTTTTTTTCAGAATAGCCATGACCAACTTTGCACACAATTCCAGCTTCTTTCAATCTGCACCGGTTTTCGCCATCAACACTGTACATATTTTTTTATATTCATGTTTTTCCATCTTCATTACTTTCACTCTAATTACCACTTTCACTTTTAACCTGCAACCTATAAAGATGCATCAGTTCTAGCTGGTGCTTTCGTGTATCTCAGGAAACTACAATAAAATGCTGAGTAGTCTTTTCTAGTTAGTTTACATTGAAGAAAAAAAATTTCTCCACCATATCACTTTCTCAAACATAATTGAGCTATTTTATAGTCAGAATTGTGCACTATGTGGTTGCTCCACATACACACCTAAGTATAGTGGAGGAGCAGCCCAGAGCTATATTTCACTTTCATTTATATAAATATGGAGAATAAAGTAAGACCAGATTCTTGGCCAGAATCTTATGCTGAGTTTAATGATATACGTAGTTTTTAAACCTATAACTGGTCACATTTAGAAGTTCAAAGACGATTTCATTTCAAAAGAGGACAACTCCAAAAATTTTCGGAAATCCTTACTTTTTTGCTGGAAATTACTGCTATGAGTCAAGTGTTTACATTTTATAGTCATAAAAGCATGGATGATGAAGAGTGTGTTTTTATTGTGTGGAAAATTGTGGTGAAACCTTGGTTAGGGTTCTTCAGAAAAGTATCGATGAAGCTGACAAGTTTGCTATAGAAACTGCAATAGTAGTGTTTGCCCAAACTATATATTGTAAAGCACAAACTATTCGCTTCCTCAATCCCATTCTCATGTCAAGACTTGTGTCTAGATCAGAAGATTTCCACACAGTGATTGCTTTTCTTTGTGTTATCGGCAAAAGTAATGGTGGTGTTGGGTGGGCCAAAATATCACAGAATCGCAAGGTATTGCTAAAGGAAGCCTTACATTAGGTCCATCATAGCACACAAACTCTGCATAAAAGCACTGTATTACCTATCCTATACCTTGAATCCTTTAGTGTCCTTGACTCTCTTAGTTTGGACGTTAATAGAGCTGTTTTCAATCACACTGAATGTAATCAATCTGAACTCACCCACATAAGTCAGGCATTCCAAGATTTTATAGTCACCTCTTAAATAGGCAACCCTACATTTACATTCTGGGTAGAGTATATTGAAGTGGTGACACAGCTGCTAAGTTTCATCCAAGCCACAAGGGAATCGGATTGAAACCTCCATGTCAACTAACTACAACGACTCTTGCCATGGTTTTCTGCATACGACCACTCCAAGATGCAAGATATGACACAATTTACTATATGGAGATGATGCAGCTGGCAAAGACTCACCCCCTAATTTACCAAGCAATGGCAGATCACCGTGGTTATTTTACCTTTCAATATGAGCATCACCACCCATTCTCTAGCGTTGCCTGTAATATGGTGATAGAACAGATCGTCTATCGTGATTCTAAATCCCAGGGAGGTCTCATTGGATTCACAAAAACCCAATCTGCCTCACAGAGATGGACCATTGCTCAGCCACAAAAGACAGCTGTGCACACAGAAATAAAGAAGCTTCTAGAACTGGACTCCACTAGCTCAGACAAGCACGGTTTGACAGAAGCAGCATGGAAAGCTGACGAAGTCACAATATGTTTCATCAAAGAAATCATATCAACTCAAATCAACCCATTCAAGCACAAAGGTAAAAACCTTGTCTCTATCGTCAGAGGAGTGGAGGCTTCAACTAACATTGCCTTTGATTTAAAAATTGCAAAACAGATCGGAGAAAAGCAGTTTCAAGATTTTGTTACCAAATGTTACACAACTCAAGAAGTAAAATTCAATGCACCAATAAAGGCAAACCAGCTGAAAGGTTTTGCTTTGAGTCAAAATGCTAAGAAAACTTTTTGTTAGAAAATTCTACAGGGTACAGGACGAATCTTTGATTGTCTTTTTGTAATCAGCCAGCAGAAGAACATCGATCTTAGAAAAGTACTTTTTTATTCTCTTGGCAATGTAAGCTGGAGCCTGACAAATGCAGATGGATTGATAATGAAGACAGCTAAGTCTACCCTTATGACAGCTCTAGAGAAAAATTTAGAGCCACATCCAACATATTACACAAAATTTGAAAACCTTCCAAAATTTGATGTTGTGGTCATTGATGGAATGGCTGAGATTTAAGCTTTGAAACCCTCAGCAGCATTCGGAATGGTTGCTAGTGTCCTATTAAAAAGGCTAGCATCAATCGCTACAGCATATGGTTCTTCTTTGGTAGATTTTGTCCGTGATAGCTATCCTGAGGCGAGCATTAAATCAACAGAATGAATGCATAGTGGATTGAAAGGTAGTCTATTGTAACCAAATCAAATGGTACCAAAATGGTCAGACTTCCTGGCAGAGGGTGCGAACCAAGAAGCTTTGGTGGCTTTCTTGAGTAAGGAGTGAAGCAGTGCACAGATTAAACAGGATCTTGATGTATGCATAGCATTTTCTTCTAATTGTAACAAGATCAGTTGTCAAATAGATGGGAAAACCAGTAATAAAAATATAGCGAGTCTAGCATCAGATCATGAGAAAGCTGACACAAGAATGATAGCACATATAATGTCTATCATGGAAGACAAAAGATCGAACTGTACAGTGATGATAAGGTTTCAAGATACAGATGTGTTTAGGATTTGTATATCTTTGGTAAATGAGCTTCCATCAGATCAATTGTACTACTTACGTATGTGGGAAGAAAGAATGAATGTGATTTATGCACATTGAAAATGTATTAGGTATCCTAACACCGCCCTACTGCCAGGCACTTCTGGGTCTACATGCACTCAGCGGTTGTGAAAGTACCAGCACATTTCATTCAAAGGGAAAGAAATCATTTCTAAATTTGCTCAAGCAGAACCCTGAGTTCATCAACGTATTAAGGTCTTTGGTCTTGGAGTTTGAGGTAGAAGATGATACTCAGCACTCTATAGAAAAACTCACATGCAGGCTTTATAACATTGACACAACTGAAAAGGTCAATGAAGCAAGATATTTGGTTTATTGCTCTCCCTCAAGGAGTTCCCAAACTAACCTTCCTCCAACCCAAGATGAACTGAGGCTGCATGTAATGAGAGCTGGTTACCAAGCAGCCATATGGCATAGAGCTGCGCAGCCAACATATGATCTTCCCCTACCCACTAATCATGGCTGGACTTTGTCTAATGGCAATTTCAAAATCACATGGATGATACAGAACCCAGCGCCCTCTGATGTGATGAAAGACGTGTTTTTTCGATGTAAGACAGGATGTTCTTTCAAAAGATGCCAGTGTCAGAAGGACTCAAATGTACAGATATGTGTCAGTGCAAGGACAGTGGAAAAAAACCGGTGTTGAAGAAGAGAATACAGATTCTGATGAGAATGTTGGTGAAGGTAGGTTATTATACATCAAGTATCGGGTTATGTCTTTAAAAGTTTGCAGAATATTTCCACTCATGATACCTCTCTCTGATATCAGACAGGAAAAAAAGATTTTTCATCTTGATCAAATCTTTAAACAGCTGTGACAGTTTTTGACTCATTTTCTTTGTTGTAGATGTGTGGCAGATAACACACCACTATGGTGCTACAACAGACCAACAGACAGACAAATTACGTAATCCATTATATTATATAATATCATGTATAAATTCAAATCTAAGCAGCATGGAAAGATGTAAATATTAAATCTTAAATATACTACAAATTCTGATCTCAATTGATGTGTTGCAGCCTCTTTCCTTTCCCAAACAATAAACTAGCAAAATGTGAAATTATATCATTAAATTCATGTACTATATAATACATTACCAAAAAACTTTGTAGCCAGTTGAGAGGATTGTCAATTACATACTCAGAACAAGCTCCAAATTCTGGTCCAAAAACAAATAGAACTGGGTGGTAGTCACAATCATATTTAATACATACTTCAAGTCCCGCATATAACGTACATAAAATATAAATTCAAACACATGCATTTCTAAAATCTTACAATGTGATATTTGAAATCAGCTATAAATTTTTATCTAGTTTGATGTATTACAGTCTTACTCTGTACTGGTTGAACTTGTAAATTATAAAATATATATTAATAATATATTTTATTACGTAATACATTATAATTAGTCTGGTGGCTAGTTTAAAGGTGCACAAACTAAATATTCAGAATCAGCATGAAATTCTGGTCTAGAACATTATTTCAGCATATTATCCATCCAATAAATAAACAATATAAAATAAATCATTTTTTGTGCGCTTTATGGTAGGCTGCTTCTCCACTAATAGTGTATTTGTGTTGTAAAAAGTAAAAAATCTAACAGCAGGAACTGTGTGAGTGAATAAGCATTAGTATTTACATACTGAAAAAAGTAGTAGTAGCCAATCAATATAAATATACCTCCTCAATTAAATAGAAATTCTTTAAATATATTACCTTCCATCCAGAACTGGTACCGCTGCTCAGGCTTAGTTCACTCTATTCGCTATTGCTCTAATTGACTGAAATGACTAGCAGCTTTCTTTAATAAGATTCTACTTAGTTTTCTTTGGTCAGCGATTGTGTTTGTTTGATTTATTTCACATTAAAACATGAAATAATAAGAATATAGTAAATTAAGGTGCAATGCAGGCCCAAATGCGCAGTAGCATGGGTATTCCTGGCGCAGAGCCGGAGTTGACAGATGAGATTGTCATTAAAAAAATATGGATGTTTAAGAAATAGAAATCGGAGCGAATCTATCCCAGAGAGTCCAGCAAGTACTGCTTTAAAGCAGCTCTAAAACCATCATGACTATCAAGTTCCCTTAGCCAAATCGGTAAAGAATTCTATGCTGATGACACACTATATAGGCAACCCGCCTATGGCCACCAGTAGAAGAGGAGGGTGGAAGAGGTAATGAAAATGAGAAATGACGAGTGTTATAATGCGTTGACGAGTTAGTTTGAGATATAAACTGCGTAAAGGCTAAAAGACATATTCTTAGTTGGTAAACTTGCTGTGTAGGCAAAACATGGGATCTTTTAAACAAAGGATTAGACAGACTTGAGTTTTTATGATATATTATTCTCAGCAATCGCTTCTGGATGTGTCAAGATAGTTTAGATATGGCATAAGAATAATCTTTCAGTTTTTTAATTTTATCATTTACTGTTTGTTCTACATTAAAACAGACAAACATTGTATTTTCATCAGGTATTTGAGACAAAAAAAAATTAAATTCATTTATTTGAGGCTACAATAAAAATAACTTTACTACAGAAAGTAAGAAGCCATGTTAGGGGCTTTCAGCTAGGCCGGTTATCTGCAAGTATTATTAGGCAGCCATTATGGCATTCCATCAATAGGGTTCATACCGTTTAGCACAGTAACCTTCTGTGTTCATCCTACACTCTTAATCAACGGTAGCTGGTAAAAAATGTAGAAAAATTATTCAACATTTCATCTTGGTGTACTAGGTAGCGTTGAATAGGTTTTTACTCACAAGGTCATCCACATCACTTGCTCCATGACGTCAGCCGCCATACCTGTCTCTTGACCCATGCTTCTGCCATGTTTGCTGACCTATTTTCTATAGGCAACGCTATCTGAAGTGTTGGGGTTATGCTTTTAAGGTAGGCTGGCTTGTTTTATGCTCCCTGTTTTTGGTCTGCAATTTCTAAAACTGGGTTTTCTAGGCTACTGGGCTCCCACTCTTAAGCAGTCTGTATCAGATCTACAATGTCAAGAATAAGATGCAATTTTAGGCAGGCTTTGAAAAATACCAAATATGTCCTAAGATCCTGATGATTATAATCTCCATATGGAAAAGGATTTAAACACTAAAACTGAACCAAATAAGTGCTAAAATCTTTATAAATATTAACTGCACATAGGCTATGTGCAGTTAATATTTATAAAGATTTTAGCACTTATTTGGTTCAGTTTTAGTGTTTAAATCCTTTTCTATATGGAGATTATAATCATCAGGATCTTAGGACATATTTGGTACTTTTCTGGTTGTATGGTCTTTGGCTGTGTGCAGTTAATATTTATAATGATTTTAACACTTATTTGGTTCAGTTTTAGTGTTTAAATCCTTCTCTATATGGCGCTTATACTCATCAGGATCTTGGGACATATTTGGTATTTTTCTGGTTGTAAAGACCTTGGCTATGTGCAGTTAATATTTATAAGGATTTTAGCACTTATTTGGTTCAGTTTTAGTGTTTAAATCCTTTTCCATATGGAGATTATAATCATCAGGATTAGCTATTTGACTGTCACCTTTAAGCATACTGTTTGATTTCCCAAATTTTGCCTGCCATTTTTAGGCAAGTTGTATTGGTTTCTTTAGGTTTCTTGCTGCTGTTTTGAGGCAGTTTTGAGGCAGTTTTGAAAAGTTCATCCGGAACAAGTTTTGGAGTTAACAATCGTCTAGAACAGTCACTTATGTAAAGGAGGTCGTAACTACACTTCTACTATGCACTGCACTAAATCTTGTTCAACATCAAATTTTGGCTCAAGATAAATATCCCTATATTTCATTCATATACACCGAAATATAGCTGTAGACATAAAAAGACAAGAGTTGTTTACTTTTTTCTCTCTCACAGCCCTTGTTGCATAGTTTTGCCTCAACCCTTTTTTTAGCTGTTTGGTTGTCCTTTTGGATATTTCATCATTTTACCCAAGTTCAGTAAATTCGAGCCAGATGCATGAATCAGCCTGAACACATCACCAGCAGACTACCACTACAATATTAGAGTAACAATTGGCCTGCTTAAAGCACATCAATTACATAATTTTTTTCATTATATATTACAATACAGCAGAATCTTGGCTTTCGAATGAGCCTTTGTTTGACGTGGTGAGACAAACATTGGTTGCTGTTTGTAGGATTTCCCCAGAGCTCTACCGCAGAAATATTCAATGGTATAGGCTCGAAAATTTTGACGCCACAACTATCATATTTGGTGTTGTGTGCTCTTACCGCTTATTTTATTGCTCACTGCTTATATTTATCAACTACGATAATGACGCTAGTAGAAGGCAAAGGTAGGACAACTCCAGAGAACCAATGAAGCTGACAAAAGAATCAGTGTCATTAGCTTTCCATGGACAGATTATTTCTATGATAAACAACTCAGATTCCAAGCACCATAATATGTTTTCCCGATGATATTCCTCTCCTGATATGCACCATTCCTTTCGTTTTCATTCTGATGTTGAGGGGCACAGGCTGAGATTAATTAATTTCAAGCATTGCGTATTCTTGAGAAAGTGCAATTGACATATAGTCTTAGGGCTACACAACTGCAGGACACAACTTAATCAATGTGATTTCATTACCTTTAGCCAAGTGTTTTTTTTATTGCAGGACATACTTTTGACACCCTGTTTTTCATAGTTATAATATTCTTTGTGTATTGAATATCGGCTCATTCGAAAGTCAAGACTGATGTATTGAACTATATAATAAAGAAATTATGTAATTTATTTGCTTTAAATATAATTTCAGTTTACTTTAAACAAAGTTGCTCTTACAAAGTAAACTATGCAAAGTTTTTATTTCAAGAGACTAAAATGTTTTAAGAAAGACGTTACCGTATATTAATTTTTTTTAACTTGCCTAAAATCAACTAAAGCCAAAACGCACATAAGGAATACAAATTAAAAAAATTTATCAGCCTGATCAATCTTAAAGCATGGTTCTGGAAGTCATGTACATGTAATAAATCTTTAATGTTGTAGATAGTTTTCCAAACTACAATGTGACGTTAAGGCTCATTTCTCCTTTCTTTCATCCCGGAAATAAATATGAGCTGAGAATCATAACCTTATCATGCCTCAATAACTGCTCTACTACAGATGTTAAAAAATCATCACAAGAGTCTCTCAACCTCCAGTTGGATGCTCCAGGTATTTTGGACTACTTGATTTAACAAAAGTTCGACTGCTCTTTATTACTTCAGAAATTTAACCTTGCAAACTAACAAGCACCAAACAATTGTTTTGGAACATTTCCATTCATGTTTTGTAAAAATTCACTTTGAAATTATGGTTTTATTAGTTGGTTTTTTCCTTATTACCTAACATTTTTATGATTAATAGCACAACTACTAATACTCAGTAGAACACTACTATTACCTGACTATATAATCGCTATAGAATCATATTTATAACATATGACTGTGAAAACAATAACAATGTGAGAAAAACCAATTCATTTGGTATTCTCTAGTCATTGCTAAGCTAACTAACATAACTTCCTAACTTATCAGTTAACCTTAACCTTAGCCCAAACCTTACGTTAGGGAGTTTCACTCTGTTCTGGCTCTAAAGTAATTTTTTTCTTGTTGATTTCGAACTGGAATCTCAACTTGTCTCAAGATGCACTAATGTATTTTCTAGATGAGCCTCTGGGACCAATTGAGTTCAATGTACACCTTGAACATCTGAGAGGCACTACTTATTTGATCACGATAAGCTGGGTGGCTTCTCTGGTCACCAGTGTAGACAAATTCAAAATAGTGTTTTGTCAAAAAACACGTTCTTGTAAGACCGAACTTAATAATATTAAATCTGCTCAACTAGCTAGAAAAAACATTGTTTACAATGCATCAGAAAAATTATTGGAGCTGGGATATTATTATGGTCAGGTGCAACCAATTTCAAGTGGAATAACTGGCAAAGGAAGGACATTCAATATTTCTCTTGGTAAGATGTCATTAATATCACTTGTAATTTACTATTGTGAAATACTTAGCTTTGTCCTTTACTCTTGACAACACAAGCAAAACAAATAAACACACTGTTTACTCGCCAAATTATATGTATCATACATTATATATATGTATATATTACATATATAAAAATATGTATATAATATATATATTTTAATACAATAATTTAATTATTTTTGACTACAACAAATTTTAATAATTTAATTATATATATAATGTTTGATAGATATATTTAATATATAACATATTTTAAATATATTATATATTTTTAATATATTTTATATTTAATACATAACATATATTAAATACATTATATTTTTTATATTATATTTCATCACAAATATATATGAACTAGCTGTGCTACCCAGCGTTGCCCGGGAAACAAAAAAGTCTTTTGACAAAGAATTGATTTGTATTTAACATATAACAACATTTCCCATTCTAATTTTTAAATTACATATCAGGAGAGAAGTGTTTTGTGTAGTTGAAATAAATTTTAAAAAAAATAAAAACAACTGTAATGGTTTTAAAACTTTCTCAAACAACTGTAACTTTCAAGCTGTTAGCCAGGCACATTGCCAATGGAATATTCTAGTAAGCTGCTTAATAAGATAGGCTTCTAATGGCGGTAAGCCATTACTTTGCATTTGCATTGTTGTCCAGCTACAACTATTCTAACTATGCTATAGCCGGACAATCAAACCGAGGATACACATACGGACATACTTTGAGAAATATATAGATACATAGAAAGTCAAAAATGAACAGTCATGCAAGGAGTGTGCAAATACTCTCCTTACACAATGTTAGTTCATTCCTTATGCATGTATATCAATATCCTTGTGATTCACTTCACCCCTTTACTATCTTCTCCAACGATCTCTTCCTTTTTTACGAGCCTACCGAGTCGCCTCACCAATGACCAGGTTTCCTGTTATGATGGGAGAGTCGGATTGACTATGCTGTTGTTTGCAGAATCATCTTTTCGGGCACTGGTCACATCGCTCTGCCGTAACAATATAAAAATGTAACGCATTATTCCGCCAGTAACTTTTTCCAGAATCTTATAGGTTTTGATTTTTAGTCCGGCAGCTGCAAAATTTAAGAATTAAACAGAGTTTCAAGTTGTGTTTTGAACTCATTTTTGCTTGCACAAGTTTCATCGAAACATGTGTATTGAAAGTTTCTGTAATTTTTTCAACTTTTAAATTTTTTCAACATATATATTTTAATATTATCTATATTTTAGTATAAACGATAACGTTAATATCTAGCAATACATTTAGCATCCCGAAAAACTCCGGTTTATTACAGAGTTTTTCAGGTTTTAAAGAAAATTAATAATGTGGTTTCAAAGTCAATATTACAATAAGCGACAAGAAAAACTTTTTTATCAATGTATGAAATTGAAGTGTACCTAGGTACAGAAAAGCAATAGTGGATAATGACATAAAATTCAAACAAGTCATTCATCATTGAAATATTTTTAAGCAGTTACTCTTATGCGAAACTTGTATCAGATGCAGTCAGATATAGTAGAGATGTTATTGATGAAAGCGGTTAATCAATCTACTTTGAGTTGCACCAGTTCAGTTTAGTTTTTAAATAACATTTTTGTGAGGATGGTGCATTTTTTTAGGAGGATCAAGTGAGATCATATTGTTTGACATAGAACCCACATAATCGATGCCTAAAATACCACAAATTATTATAAGCTAAGCGTGGTACTAAACCTAATTTTAGTGAAAGTTCTGGCAGATACCGAGGTCAGCTTATGATACTAATAAGACTGTATTTTATCAATTATGACAACTAATAACACCTAGAATTGGTTTTTAGATTGAGGAATTCAGGTTCCAAAAGTTGAATATTTTTTTCTGTAATAAAACTGTGTCTAACATGTCAAAGCATTTAAAACTTTGTTTCTTTCTTCATAAAACTGATGTCCTGTATAAAATTTGGTTGCGCCAAAATGAAATAATTCATAATACAAAATATTTTACCAACCACTTTTAAAGGTAATCAGAGTATCTTCAGAAATCTTTTTTTGTTCACTTTGGACCAGATTTTTGAAAATATTTTCAGTTCTTTGCCAACAAATAAAATAACATGGTTGTAACAAAACATAGCAGAACTAGTGTATGACATTTAGTGATGCCTAAAAATAAAGCAATATAGTTTGCGGTAGATCAATGTTTTAGCATGATTATGGGAAGCAAAATTGTGAGTGTGTGTCCAAAAAACAATTTTAAAAAAATATGCATATTTAGCCTATCTTTAAATGCGAAACTCAGATTATATGATGATTCACTTGGAAAAAGCTAAAAAAACATTATCACACATTTGTTTCTCATGCATGTCAACAAACTGTGTATTAAAATTTGCCATTCAAATTACCTTTAAATAACAAAATATTATTTTACTTTTTTTTACAATACTAAGCTTCTTATTTTTTAAATCTTTATATGGAAACTGCTTCTCTTGTTTTAATGAGTTAATTAATTAGCTGTAAAATTTATTGATATAAACTTCTACTTTAAGCTTTTTATATGTATATGTTTAATAAAAGATTTATAGGGAAAGAGAATATTAATAGTTAGATTTTGAAACTTGAGTGAAGATTTTAACGACTTGCAAGTAATTCAATAAACTAAAAATAATTGCACTCGTAAAATTCTGCCAGAATAAAATATTGTTGCTTAAAGTCTGTATGCAATCAATTACATAATACCTGTTGCCACATTGGCTATTGATTAACATGACAGACATACACAACTAGAAAACATTACTTATTGTATTTCATGTTGCCTGATAAAAAACATTTAATTATTTACTGTTTTTTTGTAATCAGCTTCTTATTTTCTCTCCCCCATTCTCTCCTTCTCTCTCCTTCTCTCTCTCCTTCCTTCTCTCTCCCTCCTTCTCTCTCTCCCTCCTTCTCTCTCTCCCTCTCTATATCCCTTTCTCTCTCCTTCTTTCTCTCCTCTCTCTCTCTCTCACTCTCTCTTTCTCTCCCCTTCTCTCTCTCCCTTACTTTCTCTCTCTTTCCCTTCTCTCTCTTCTTCACTATATCCCTTTCTCTCTTCTTCTTTCTCTCCTTCCTTCTCTCTCTCTTTCTCTCTCTCTCTCTCTCTCTCTCTCTCTCTCTCTCTCTCTCTCTCTCTCTTTCTCTCTCTCTCTCTCTCTCTCTCTCTTTCTCCCCCCCCCTTCTCTCTCTTCCTTACTTTCTCTCTCTTTCCCTCCTCTCTCTTCCTCACTATATCCCTTTCTCTCTCCTTCTTTCTCTCTTTCCTTCTCTCTCTCTCCCTCCTTCTCTCTCTCCCTTACTTTCTCTCTCCCTCTTTCTCTTTCTCCCTCTCTATATCCCTTCCTCTCTCCTTCTTTCTCTCCTTCCTTCTCTCTCTCTCTCTCTCCCTCCTTTTCTCTCTCCCTTACTTTCTCTCTCCCTCTTTCTTTTTCTCCCTCTCTATATCCCTTCCTCTCTCCTTCTTTCTCTCCTTCCTTCTCTCTCTCTCTCTCTCTCTCTCTCTCTCTCTCTCTCTCTCTCTCTCTTCTTCTCTCTCCTTCTCTCTCTCCCTTACTTTCTCTCTCTCTCCCTCTCTATATCCCTTTCTCTCTTCTTCTTTCTCTCCTTCCTTCTCTCTCTCTCTCCCTTCTCTCTCTCTCGCTTTCTCTTACTTTCTCTCCCTTCCTTCTTCTCTCTCTCTCCCTATCTCACCCTCTCTTTCTCCTTTCCTTTCTCTTTTTTTTCTCCTTCCTCTCTCTCCTTTACTTTCTCTCCCTCCCATCTTCTCTCTCTCTCCCTTTTTCTCTCTCCCTCTTTATCTCCTTTTCTTTCTCTTGCTTTCTCTCCATCCTTCTCTCTCTTTCCTTCTCTCCCTCTGTCTCCCTCTCTATTTATCTCTTTCTCATTTGTAAACTAACAGTAATTTGTTTATATTTCAGCTCCAGAGAAACCAAAAAACTTGACCAATACAGTTTGGCGTTCAGCTGCTGGAGACTTTTTAAACTTGACATGGGACATGGAAGTCTTTGCTTTATACAACTTCACAATATTGCTTTGTTATGCGGATGAAGTCAGTAATTGTTTAAATGGCGTTAACATTTCTACAAACAACCAAAATGATTCAGCATATTTTTACACCTTTGACTCAGGGGTGACTCTCAACGCAAGAAAATATTCTGTCTCTGTGCAGCCATCGTATTTGTCAGTGTCAGGAAAAGCTGCTAAAGAATATTTTCAAATCGGTAAGTTAAACAATTCAAAAACAATATTACAACATGTGCAAAAAACTTTGTCACGTTGCCATATTATTTCTTTGCTTTAAAACAAAGCTGAATTTCAGATTCTTTCTTACAAGAGATTCACAAAATTTAATGGCTAACCAATAATTTTTCAAAACCTGATTAGTTGCATCAAAATTATCTCAAACCTAATGAATTACAGCGGTTTTAAGTTATGTTGTAATAGTAAAAATGTGATCTTGTAAGAAAATATTTTTCCAAAAAGAAGACTTTGAAATCAACAAACCAAATTGAATTTTTTATTGGCAGGCAAAAAAACTTAGCGTTGTGTTTTACTGCGCATTTCTTTTTCTAATTTGCATCACAAACACAATTGTAAACAATTTTACCCTGAAGTTTTTTCCAAACTGAAAACAAATAAGACAATTTCCATGAAACTTTTTACAGTTTTTTCACAGTGTTTAAATTGTTTACTGTTACTTCATCTTTTTTAAATGTGCTCAGGGTATATTTTCAAAAGTTTGAGGCTTTGTTTTCTGCAAATGTTGCTTTAGCCAAAGTTTTTGACTTTTAGATTTTATTAACTCATAAATTAAAAAAAATTTTAAACTATGTGTCTATCATAAACTCAAGGAGCTGATTGGTTAAATATTGAGTTGGTCTTCCAATCAGATGTACTCAATTAATTTAATAAAATGCTCAAATTCAGATCGTAAATTATAGAACATGTATTTCGGTCCTAAACATAATAAATAATGTTTGTATTTGCCGTAAGTAGTATAACTAAATAGGTTTTGTTGACAGTCTCCTGTTAATGATGCTGACAGCCATGTAAATAAAATTACGTTTGCTACTGGTTCATCAATCAAATGGTGTTTTAGGTAAAAACAAAAATAATGCAGTTTTAGGTAACCTAAAGCCCTTGTAGCTTTTAATGCTATTTCAGAAATTACAAAATTTTATTTTGAATGACAAAATTACATAAAATTAATAGAACTAAACACATAGTGAACTGATGAAATAAGTTAACAAAAATATATAAAACTACTATGATTTTATCAAAAATAATCTACAAAAGAAATTTCATGTTTTATGAGTAACTTATTTGTCATTTTATGATAAAACTTTGATGACAAGAGACCGAGGACACAGTTTTTATCCATATTTGTGCAAGAATATGTTAATAAGGCTTTAAATGATGAATGATGTCGCGTGCGGAAACTCATCTGGTTTGAAAAGATAATAGTGGATATAAGAGTAGAGCTAAACTTTTTTACATCCATTTTGTCAAGTTGAGAATTACGGTATTTTGTTATTATGTTATTTTACCAAAGTATAATGTATTCTACAAATATATTATATTCTACAAATATATAATATTCTAAAAAAAAATATATTCTACAAATAAATTATATTCTAAAAATAAATTATATTCTAAAAATATATTATATTCTACAAATATATTATATTCTACAAATATATTATATTCTACAAATATATCATATTTTACAAATATATTATATTCTGCAAGTACATTATATTCTACAAATATATTATATTCTACAAATATATTATATTCTACAAATATAATATATTCTACAAATAAATTGTATTCTAAAAATATATTTACAGCTGGCGCAGCAAAATTCATCGCTTGGCTGTTTCTACCATTGTTTGTACTCCTACTAGCCACGCTGTCTGCTTGTTTGTTTATTACCTGTTCCAAATGTAAAAAGGCAAAGCATATTAAGCCCATAGAAACAAGGCAAGGGAGATCTGCTGTAAAAATGAGCTTCATAGGATCAGCAAACGTTTCAAATGCAACATTCAGGTCTGAAGGGTAAGTTTTCTTCTCAACAAGTTGAGAGTTTTTTTTTCTCTGCCTTTGCTTGTCAACTGTTTATTTATTATAATTTAAAATTACTTTAAATATTTAACCTAAACTTCAGCAATTTTTCAGTGTATGCAGTGTAAACTGTTTTAATTTTAGAACATAGTTCTCCACAAATTGCATTGAAATAAATGCTTAGAATAATTATTAAAAGTAAACTGAAATCTGAAAATGTACTACCATTACAATGTTGTGTACTGCTAACTTTCCACAAAGATGAATGAAGAGATCAATGGAATAAAATTCCAGGTGAAGGCTGACAGAAAAAGAAGTTTATGTAAACCTCCCTTATACATTTTTATTATAACACATACTGTACTGAGGCAGATAAGTTCATAATCCAAAAGCTTGACGTGTGGTATTATATTAAGATTTTTCAGAATGAGAAGGTTATGTGAATGTAAAAAATTTGAATAAATATTTATGTGTTTTTCATATTAAAATAAAACAAAAACACCATTAAATAATTTTTTTTACAATAATCAATTTCAGAAAAGCCAAATTCATTGTTTTAAATTTTTCAGACTTGTAACTTTTTGATTTTACGTCATGCAATATTTGTAAATAGTTTTGAACATCTGTTGATATTAGCTTTTGTGCGTTGGCTTTAAGGCTGGTTCATACTATAATATTGCTGTTAGTCAGCATTGTGATTGATGTAGGCAGTGCATCAATATTGATTAATTGATGTTGCCAGTACATCAATACTGATTTATTGATGTTGCCAGTATATCAATATTGATTTATTGATGTTGCCAGTATATCAATATTGATTTATTGATGTTGCCAGTATATCAATATTGATTTATTGATGTTGCCAGTATATCAATATTGATTTGTTGATGTTGCCAGTATATCAATATTGATTTATTGATGTTGCCAGTATATCAATATTGATTTGTTGATGTAACCATAAATGTTTTAGATTGAACTACTGGCATTACTACAGATATTATTGTCTTTTTGCATGTTTCTGTTAAATTTTTTTTTTTAAATTCTCCAAAATTCTTTGATTTATTTTTCTTTGGAAGTTCTTTATGATTTGATATTGGTAGGTTTTTTCACGTTATTGTGCAAATCAGTTAAATATTTAATAAAATTCTTTGAACTAACCTAACCCTCTCACTCTGAAAAATCAACCTAACCAATCTGCTTAGCTTGGTTTATTTGCATATAAAAATCAACTAGGCTTCAACTGATTGGCAACTCAATTAAAAAATTTGTTAGAAATAACCATGCACTTTCTTGCACACCTTTTTAATCTTTCAAATATTTTAAATTGTTTAAGTTGGCTTTGTAATCTATGGTCCAATATGCTAACCGTAAGTATAGGTAGACAATTTTCAGGAGATAAACTTATGCACTTTACGCATAGCCACAGGTTAAAGCAGTCAGCCCAAAGTATGCAAAAACTTGTCTATCTCATTTATATAGATAAACCTCAAAGTTTTTCATCTGTCGCTTGATGTCTGTCTAGTGGTATCAATTAAAAACAAAGAAAAAAACTGCATTTTGTACAGGATTTGAACGTGCAAAGACTGCAATCACAAGGCCACGCCGTTCTTTCCATTTTGTCGCTCCTTGCATATACAGTAGCCTATACCCTTTTGGAGATTACTAATTGCTAAATTAGTGAATAGTACTGTGCACCTACGGGTTAAGATGCCTTTGTTATAACATTTTTTGAACACAATGCTTTTTTGTTTTGCCATGTTTGGACGAATTTGCTTTCCGCCATGCAATATCGCCAAAAAATTTTCTTAAATTTAAAATTTGGCAGTTACTGCACTGATTATGATGAAATAACAAAAATTTTGATATGTTAGTTTTTGAAATGTCACCCGCAGCGCCTGAAAAAGATATACATTGCTTGAAATTTCAATTCAGTGTTATTTGTTATAAGTTATAGAAAAAAATAATTCAAAAACATATAAGTGATAAAATTTGTAGCTGAAAATAATCTTTGGTTTATTAAAACAGCTCTTAAAACTCAGCTTCAAGTGCCCAGTAATCTAAATTTATTACATTGAAATAGAAAAATAATGTTTTACGTCTGTATCAATGTTAAATACTCTCCAAGGTACGTACTGCGCGTAGTACATCGTAGTGTTTATTTCTTGCAAACCATAATTACTAAATACACTATAAATAATGTAAGTAACTATTGTTACCAAGGTTAAAATATTGTCCTGTTACTAATTTTCAATATTTCCAGTACTTTTATAAAATTTTGATGATTTTTACCATAGGGTGTTTGCAATAAATAGCTTCTATGGGTTTCTATACTACTTTTTACAACATGTGTGCGACAACACTGAAACAAATTTATATCATACAATTGTATCCAAAATAATTTTTCAGCGGAATCGTACCAAAGCAGACTTTATCTAGCCAATACTTGCTAATTATTTCACAGTTACACTTAAACGTCTTTACAGTGGTTTCATTTTTCCTCCTAATTCATATCAACAAAACACATTTTCCATTATATGAAATTTACACGTTTCAGTCGTTAAAAAAAGTTTGAAAACCCTTACAGTTGCTTGTTTTTTAATTTATTTTAACTGCGCAAAAAGCTTCGCTCATGAAATGAAGTTTTAAAGTTAGAATGGTAGCTGTTGTTATATGTTAAATAAAAGAAAAATTTCCCTGCAAAAACTTTTTTTACTACCGGGGCAATGCCGGGCATTCATCCATTAGAGAGTAAAAAATAAATAATAGCTAAAGTTGCAAAAGGTCTTATTTCAGTTGATTGCTCATCTAATTAGGTTTATTCGCCTTATTTGTCATCTATCATTCTTTTTGAGTACTTACACAACTCTCAAATGATTTTTCTCTGTAAGTTTTGTGATTTGTGATTTTGACTTGTGATTAATTTTCATCAACAAAATTAGTTGAGCAAAAAAAAGCTGGAAAAGTGATGAAGGCCATAATACGCAATAGCATAGCTAGTCGTGGTGTTAGACTTATTGTCATCGGTTTTATTCTCAACCGATAATGACAAGTCGACAATGCATGATGATGACAAATGCAGGACATGTGAAATACTTGCAGGACACTTTTTAGCGATTTCACTGCCAGTGAAGTTGCTAGCAAGTGTTAAAAAATTACGCCAATCAAGAAAGAAAACAGCAAGTTTCTGTTTAGTCAGCCTCTATGCAGATTAAACCTTAGCTAGCAATGGGTAACTACTGCAAACAAACCTAATTCATTTTAAGAGAATGCCAACCCACTCTCAAGGAAATCCTATTTTTGAGGTTCCTTGAAATTTGTTTTAAAGGCACTGTCGCGGAGGTTATTGCTAGAACTATATTATCCTACAAATTACTCCACAATGTAGAAAGAATGGCTCAGTTCTTTATCAAACGCATATTGGTTGGTTGACGCATTTCCTGCTAATAGCTCCTAGATATAGTCCGATTATTGACTTTTTGAATCAATTTATATTGCCGATCGATGTAACCAAGACCTTGGGTTGACCTTTCAAGGTGTGGTTAATTTGGGACTACTGGCTCAAAAGGAATCATTAAGGTGAAGAATTTCATAAAGTTTTGTTGAAAACTTTTTTATTTCAAAACCAGAAACAAGATATAATAATTGTACCTTTAAACCAAATTATAAGAATAAAAAAAAATAAAAAATGACAATAAAAATAACAAATAAAAATGTCTAAAATGTAAAAGAGTCATTCTCTTGTTCTCTAAGTAATCAATCCTTTGGCTTGTTCTGCTGACACGTCTCTCTGTCATGATAAAACTGTGCTGAATGAATTGAGAAAATGAATGAATATTCATCATTTATACTGACTAGGCGTTAACCTAGTGTCTAGTGCCTAGTTAGCCGTTAGAATGAGCGTTAGTTTTAGTGTCCAGGAGTAAGACCACCATGTCACAGATTCTGGATTGTGAAAACTGTTGTTTTAAGGAGTTCTTGGCTACTTTTTTGTGTTTTCCATCAGCAGAAACTTCCCCACATGTAATCTCTAATTCTAATCTTTTGTCTAAAGTATGGCAGAACCATTTGTTGAGCTCTCTAAACGATGTGACTCAAACTGTTATTGTCTGTTGCTGATAGAGGGTCTGGTTAGACATGCACTTTTTAGGAGTTAGTCTATGATTTCTGTCTTGGCTGAAATTGCAAACTTTTGGTGATGATCTAAGATTTTCTTATTCCACGCTCTTAATGTTTTTGTTGAATGTTTCTATGAAACCTAAAAATTTACTTGCCATGGTGACTATCCCATCTCAGAAGTTTTCAGATGCTGCAACCTGTAAGAATTAGTTATGAAATTTGCAACTGTTATGTAACTTGTAATTCTTTCCAACTGTCGACTCTTGATATACAATATAACTCCACAGATCCAAATCCAATAGAGCCCAGCTACATTTTGAAATAGTTTTTGCTTGGATTGTCAGTGTAAATCCAGACTATTGGAGTCTAGCATGTGCACCCAGAGTATCAATCTCGAAGTTGCCAGTTATAGACAATTTTAATAGATCTTTTAAAATCATCTAAGCACATAAACCTATATTATATCAACTTGAGTAAATTGACTATGATTCATGCTTCTAATATAAGACTAGTATTTGTACTTAGTGTCTGCAGGCAATGTTAATGCTAATAAATTATTATCTCCTGCTTTGTGAAAAGTGTTCAAAATTGTTGAACTTAAATTTTTTACTTGCGAAAAAGATTTCAAGTTTTTAAAATCTATAACAATGGTAAGGCAACAAAACGAACAATAAAAAGTCGCTGACCAAAAAGGTCAAAGGACTCATTCATATGGTCTGAAATCCTCATTGATATATACGGAATAAATTGGCAAATTTAGTTTTTATGTAAATACACCGAGCAGATTCTAGAATTTTAAAATGAGTCTAGTGAATGAAGCATCAGCAGTAAAGGAAAAACTTTTTTTTTTTTAAATGCATTTAATTATTTTAATTTCAGAGCAAGACCTTTAGCCCCGAATAGTGCTTTCTCTTTCAATTCAGCATCAAATTACCAGCAAAGTAGAATTTTTACACCACAAGGTGAGTTATAGCGCTGCTTTATTTGTTTTCTTTGATGGAAAAGCTTTTCAGAATAAAGCATTACCTGCTTTATGAGTCTGTTCATCAGTGAAGGTGAAGTTAAACAATGTCTGTCTCTTCAAATAAATTATTTCCATAAATAATGCTCATCATAATGCTCAGTAAATATACTCATCATTTAAAACAAATCTATAAATTGTCATTGAAAAATAATTTAGGAATGCAATAAATTATTTGGATTTGTATTATTGCACTATTTCGTGCTATTATGCCGTTATTATTTATTTTATCATGATTAATTAAATACTCATCATAACTGTCTAAAACTGTTTTATAAGCAATCTAATCACATTTTACAGTGAGTAGATCAAATTTGTAAATACTTTGCATGCATACTATACTATCTCCTCCCTGATTGGTCATTACAATTCCTCAAGTCTGAGCCATTGCAGGTTTTCAAAAATGGCGCTCAGGTAACATAAGCAATTGCGCAGAAATGAGAAAATGGTACCCAAAAGGTTATTATAAAAGCTCATTAATTGTAAATGCTAGCATATATTAATTTTTATGCTCTAAACCGGATACACTAACATATTGTAGAGATTTGTGTTTGGCTAAGTTAACGGCATGTACATGTAGTATTTTTAATGGTTTTAAATTGTTTGACCTTTCCCCCCCCCCTAGAGTCTTAAAAAATTTTGGTGCAATGTTCATATTACAGCAAGAGAGATTCTCCTTCCTATGATGAAGTTCCTGTGCATGTTAAACCTTTATATTTCATCAATTTGTAGACTTGGTTATATATATATAAAAGTTTACATATACTTTTTATTATTAAAGAATAACAGACATTTTTATATTATAATGTTTACATATATTTTTTATATTTAAATGCTCAATCATGTTTTTTATATTTAAATGTTTACGTATATTTTTCATGTTTAGATGTTTACATATATTGTTTTTATACCTAAATGTTTACATATATTTTAAAATTTAAATATTTACATATACTTTTCAGGTCTAAATTTTTACATATCATTTTATATTTAAATTTTTACATATAGTTCTTATATCTAAATTTTTATATATATTTTTTATATTCAAATGTTTAAATATATTTTTATATCTAAATGTTTGCATATACATTTATGTATTTTAATCTTTACATGTGTTTTTAGCAAATGCTCAAACAGCACTTGCAAGCAGTAGCCAATGTTTGGTTCCACTTGCCAATCAAACTGAAATTCCTCTCTCTGGAGCAGCTGTTGATTGGTGGGCAGTACCAGGCAACAGTTATGGAAACAGAAAACCTGTAGTTCATAAGAAACGACAAGTTTTACCACATGCTTTGCAGCTAAGGGAAATAGAAGAAGAGGAGCAAGAACTATATCAGAATCACTATCAGATGTTAGTAACCAGTTAAACATTTTTCCATCTGATTTACATGGTTGGTTAATAATAAATAACTAATAATAAATATAATAATAATAATAATAATAATAAATAACCATCATGAAGGTTTTGGTAAAATTCTGTTTACATTAAAAAGTAGGTTCATCTAAGCCTTTTAGCCTGCAGTGTTTTTTAAATGTTCAGAATGAGTTGGCTAAACCAGGTGAGAAGGAACGTTACTCGGATGCTCAAATTTTTACTATGACATTTCTTGTTGGGCAGTTTATCCTTATTTAAAAGACCATGAACCAAAAATTTAAAAAAAATGCAGATTACTTTATGCCCAATTTTGGAAGTTTTACATACAAAGCATTTTGTAATATAAATCAGTTTTAGCAGCAAATTATTCCTCACTAAAATTTGACATGCAATCATATCTAGTATCATTCTTGTCTTATATGGTACTCGCAAATATTTTCACATATAATCATGAAGTTTCACACCAAAGCTTATTATGAGATGTTATTATCAATCTTTGTAACAAAATTATAAACACATGTATATCACACAAATTAATTTTTTTCTCAAATCAAAAATTTCATGTTCTTACATATTGAATCATATGATGTTAAAATGCTACAGTGTTTGAATGACATATGGCTATACATTAGACCCTGTTATACTAAAATATGTTATACTACCGACCCTGTTATACTAAGATATGTTATACTACCGACCATGTTATACTACGACCCATAATCTTTTTGTGTGTGACTTTGTGCTGCCATCTATTTTTTCATTTATTGTATATAACTGCAGTTTATTGGGCCAGTTTACCATACATACTTACAAAACAGTTTTTACTACCATTTAACTGAATTTAATCATGATGATGCTAGATATATAAATCACTACATGCATACGCATATATTTAAATACTCAATCTGCCTGTATAGCTGCAACTCAACTGGTGATTGTAGTGTATCCCATTCAGAAAAATAATTTTTTCACGTTATAACTGTCCAAATAATACAAAATTATTGTTATACATGTAAGTTACAAAATTCGTAATTTTTGTGGTCTCTTTATTGCCTACTGTACTTTTCAACAGTTTGATCTCTGAAGACTGGCAATTTCGCTTCGCGTAGTGTGTGTGTCTGAAACTATGACGGCAGCTACACTGGCATTCATATACATGTAGCTTTGTTTCAAAATGCTGATTTTAATGGCGGCGTGGCTCATGTCAAGTCAAACTTGTTTCACGCTCTGCCTTTTATCAATTGACCAGGAACGACCAAAACATGAAAAGTCTGAAGTGCGTGGCTTGCGAAATGAAACCTAACTTAAATAAAGGCATTTTTAGTCAAATTTTTAAAATAATATTATTACAGATCGTGATTTTGAATGTTGTTTTACTGGCTGAAAAAATCATATTCTATGGAAAGAAAAAAGGATTTAATTGCTTATTTGATATGCGTGGATAAGAATGATAGTTCACCTTTAGATCTAAAACGTGTGTTTTGTAGAATTCTTTTTAACTTTTGTATGTGATTTCATGTAGAGGCCATTAAAAAGATGTAGTAAATTTGTTCGAAGCTTCGCTTACCCTAGGACACTTGTATTTTGCTAGTATTTAGTTTCGTGAGTAGCATACAGAGTAAAATTTCACAGCAATTTAATTTCGCAGCTCTGATGAGTGCGAAAATATAGTGATGTGAAAATAAATGCAGTGAAACGAACATAATTAGATTCTTCAGGTTCAGTTCACCGATAAAAAATAATTCAATTTGCGACTAGTTTATAATTGTGAACCGCAGGTAGAATAGTGTGGGCAAGATTGATAATGCAATTTTATCACTTGCTGCCATTTGTTTCTTTGACTATTAACAGGCCCGTATTGTCTGGGGCAGCTGGCCGGCTGAGCCGCCCTAACTTTTTGGAAATTTTTTACGGCTAAGTACAGTCCAACTCGGATAACTCGCCCTCGGATAAAATGTAACATTTCATCTCAAACACAAGGTTAACTCGAACGGATTTGTTTGGTCCGTTTCCACGCAATGATAAATTGTTTCAAATAACTCGACCTCAACATCATCTATTCAAAAGGTTATTTGCCCAATGGCCATGGACACGGTTTTTATCGCTGTAGAATATCACTTCATTTCAAGCCATAGAGACAAACATCAATTTTAGTAGTTCTTAGGCGTCATTATAATCATCATCAGCGGCAAAGTATTCTTGTTAAGGACTTTTATAAAGGTTTGCAAACGATCAAGTTTTACTAAACACCCGCTTGGCCATGTCCCATCAAAAGTGTAAAAACCTCCGAATGAACTTAAAATAAAATCCGCCAAAGGGATCTTTGTTAAAACGCTCAAAAGAAAAAGATGTCGTTTTTTCTGAGCGTTTTAACTGCGTTCAAGTTTTGCCTATTTAAAAATGTTTTGTCAGTCACATCACCTAAAACAAAAAATCTCAAAAAATAGAAAAAAGATACTTTCTGATAAAATATTTTAAAACTTCCCACGAGAGGCTCGGCTGAGGCCCTACATGAGAGAAACCTGTTGGGGGCTCACACCACCTCCCCCCTCCTCCACACCCTAGGTGTTCATAACTAGTTGCCTAACATTAGCCACCCCCAACTTGCAACCAGTGAATACAGGCCTGACTATCAATGAACAAAGCTATTTAATTTCGCGTTTTCGCCCGTTCGTTATGATAGTTTAGTTTCGCACATGAAATTTTTGCGAGAGGTTGGCTTCGAGAAAACGCCAAAGTTAGATGACGCAAATACATAAGTGTCCTAGGGTAGATACTCTCGATATTTTGATGCTCATTTTGTAAAGAACTTTACTGCAAGCTCCGTTTTTATACTACCGGGTAACTGTTAATTTTAAGTCTAGTCTAATTGCAATAAACATTACTGACTTTAACTCTGTTTACCTGAATGTTAGCACTTGAAACAATAATTATTGTAACTGTAGTTTTAATATTGTTATGCTTTAGGAAGATTTGAACTTCTAAACGGCTTACGTATTTTCTGTTGTATCATCTCCTCAAACAAGTTTTACATGAATTTTAGGATTCCAAATTTAGACTAACTCAGCTTGTTTGACAAATATAACTTCAGCGGTTCAAGACTGGAAGACATGCACCTGTATATAAACAGGTCACTACCAAGAAAAAACGGGGATGCTTAGAGAAACGTCAGGGAATGGAAATACTTTGTAGATAGTAATAAAAACTGTTGAAAAACTGAAAACATTAATCAAGTTTAACAAAATAACAACATACCAATAATAAGAGGTGTACATTGTTTGTTAATGTTTAACAATAAACTATAAACGTCAATTGCAAAATCTAATTGATCGTTGTTGTAAGAATAGTGAATGGGGCTCGCTGACAATTTACTGGGCCTTCAGCATGCATCAAGAGCGTTTTTACACTTTTTCTCACAAGAAAGGTGTGGCTGGCACTCAATAAAATAGATTAAAGTCTAATTTCTACTGACACAAGTAAAACCACAACAATTTAAAATGACAAAATATTGTTACAATGTAATTTTAGGAAAATTTGTGCCCAAAGATTTAAAAATATTTAATGAATAAGCCAAGAAAAAGGATGAGACAACAACCTTTACAAATGGTGAAAGCATGGTAGGTTATTAGAAAGATCAAAAATGCTGTAATTTCCACCATGCTTATAGATGTTAGCATAGTATTTTACATAAGAAACCATATTTGCAAACAGCTGCTATCTTGGATTATAACGTTATAATATTTTAGCGATATGTATATTAGCAACGACGATCAAAGATGTGTTCTAAATGTGCACTTGTTACCGGATTGTCACAATTGCGGGAGACGTGCAATGTCCCTCACATTAGAGCTCGATTCAAGTCAAACGCTACGTGTCTCGTGATTAGATCAGTGATTAAGAATCAGTCTTTCCAGTAGCGAGTCCATTTTACACTCATTTTCGCAATGGCGTTATCTATCCGATTTTTGCAAAATATGCAATTGAAAAAAGACTCTGTACTCAGTTGTATGTGAATGCACGGGAACCTTTTGTTTTTAAAATATTATTCTGAGTATTTATCTGTTGTAAGAAATAATTTATATTTTGCTAAACGCTGTAAATTACACAAAACAAATAGGGTAAAAGTTGGCCTTCATTAGTAACTTGTGTTTACTTTGAATTACTTTGTTGACTTTGAATTATACCAAGACATGAGATGAGTTGGTAAATTCGATCAATATATTATTATATTGCTTCTCATAAAACTATGAGAACACAAAAACTGTTTTTTTATTTAATAGATATATTTTGGTATTCAATGCCGCTGAGGTCTATGTAACTCGCAGTAGCTGAAAAATAACCAACTTTGAATTTAGAGAGAAATTATTTCAGGAAATATTTGACTACATGAAATATTTGATTACAGGAAATATTTGACTACATGAAATCATGCCACAATAATCAAATTCTGCAGATTTTATTTTTCTTGAATGCAGCTCATAGACTCACTCAGTATAGTCTAGGGAAAGATACAAAATATACAATTTTGGTATCCATATATATATAGTGTTAGTCTGTCATTCATCTGATGAGCTAACTCGATACACAATGTTTCCCTTGCCATAACATAAAATAATAAGGCACATACTTAGGCAAGGCTTGCACAAATACAATTAGTCAAATTGATGCTACTTGTAACGTCATTACGTCGCAGCTTCAAGCAGACTTCACAGTTATTATTATAGTAAAGGTATAGACTAGCTTAAATTACTATTTGCGAAGTTACTTAAATATTTTGAGTAGTTATTTTCGTACTCGGGTGATGCCTACCAATCAGGTAGTACATTTATAAAATCTAAAAATGTGTTCAAATTTAACTTATCGAAAAAAATTTCATTATCTTCAAAAAGTACAACTCAGTTTTAGGATCGTCATAAACTAACTGCAAGCAAAAAAATGTCAACCTGTAGAAAAAATTATGAGCTTTCCAATGCATAATTATTTAATTCTAATGATAAATCAAAGGTAAGTTGCACAGCAGCTTTTTTGCTGTAACAGATGCTAAGGTTGGGTAAACCAAACTATTAATTTGCTTGGTCTTTGGTGGTTACCTAAACCAAACTCATCACAGATTCAGGCTTAAAGCTCACCTTCTGTTGCCCATGAATTGTCAGATAATGCTGAAAACTGTTGCAAACATATTCATATGTCCAGTGAGCTTGTATACAGCAAGTTCAAACATTGCATATCAAATTTAGCATGTTTAAAAGGCCAAACTTTACCTCAACAAATTGTAGCTCAGATAATAACATAGTTTTTTTGTTAACTGCAAATGAATAATATTAGCTCATTTAGGTATTCAGGAATTTCCCAGCTTTCTAATGCGCATTAAGTTATTAAAAGTGAAAAATAGTCATATGCACTTTTTACTTAGTTTATTGCAAATTTAAATCAAAGTTGACTTTAAAAAAATATTTGGCTTTTGGTTCATCAGTCAGCTCATACATGCTGGTTTATTATGTCAGATCTTCACATATAACATAGACTTAACACAGACATCTTAACATAAACTTTTGATGGTCATTGGACTTTGGTTTGTATGTCATTCAAGTTTTTTGACAGCATTCTTGGTTCTACTTGACTAAAGATGCTACAGTATGAGCTTGAAAACTAATAAGATGTATTCATGTACTTTTAATAAATAATGTTTTGTAGCAGCAAAACATATTTGCTGCTGGTAAAACTCAAGTAAATCAAAAAAACTCTAAGTCAATGATCAACATTATTTTTGTTTTATATTTTTCTGAATAAAATGTTGAATCTCTTCCCTTTTCTGTCTTTGAATCAAAGACGTTTGTCACTGTTGTGTGTACAACTGAAAACAACATCTAGCATAACAAGACTAAATTATATGCTAAATTAAATATTTTTCATTTTGATGAATTGATTTATCTGTAAATATATTCAATTAGCACAAGAGCGATGGTAAGGATATTTATTGTATTTTTAACGCTTTGTGGCGCAAAAGAAACTATGTTGCATATTATGTAGACGTAATAAATTACTTAAGCGCAACATTTTTGTAGATACCCTTTATTGGTCAAGTCTAGTAAAATGAATTAAACAAATTCAAGAAAAGACACATAAGCAAGCTTGCAGCAGTGGTTAAAAATGTGTACGCATTTTACAAAAATCTTGCTCAGCTAACTCAGTTGATATATTTTCCTCCACATCATTAGCTTTATGCATCATGAATCTAAATACATATCAATTTGGTCTCTAAGATGCAAATAGTAATTGATTTGATTGATTCAAACTTATCAACCGTAATTGATTGGTAGAATCACTATGTTTAGTATGCAAGCTAAGTACTATTATAATCAGCATAGCAATAATACTAGAATATTTTGAGAATTTAAAGTATTGCGAATGTGGCTCCTCTAGTCAAAGCTGCTACCACCCCAAATTTTTATGGTAAGTGTGATGGCGAAACTAAAATAGTGAGTGGATCATAGAAGATACACATGTGCCAGATATGTATATAGAATGTTGTTCTAAAAGATAAAGCTTACATTGTTGTTAGAAAAAAAGTTATGATCTGGGATGATGTCGTTTGTTTAGGGTGTAGCGTTCTTAAAAGAAAAGACTTGAAGGGTTTAAATACAAATGTGCTCAACTAGCTAATAATTTGTTTGGTGCTCACCTTGCTCGATTGCTTTTGCTAGCACAAGACCAAAGTTATGCGGTTTACTCGTATGTTGAAATAACAATTATTTCTAAATACTATCTTTTTATTCTGTGGATAGTTTTCTTTTTTAATAATTTCTACTGAAAAAGTTTATTGCTGTTGACTCGTGTTACTAAGGGCTGTGATGAAATTTTAGAAATAAGTTCAACAAATAAATTTAGGGATGCGATTCAGCAAATTTTCAATGCTTGCCATTTGCTCAACTATGTGCATGACTCTGTGGTTACATTTTAGGCCAATATGACCAAGCCATTGGTTATGTGAGTGTTTTCTTAATTCAGATTTTTACTGCTTGCATATACAGGTAAAAAACTTCGATTTAGTGGTCAGTAGATCTACTCTATTCATATTGTTGTCAGTGGATTAGCTTTCACTCTAAAATTCCTTAAGCCGATTGATGATCAGACAACCATGATTTTTGTGAGCAAAAGTTTTAACTGTGTGCTTTCACTGGTAGTTGCTTTTGTAATGTTATAAAGCCACTATTTCATGTGTAGAAATCATTGTGGGTATTTGTAAAACACACAAAAATTGAAACTTAATTTTTTGACGATCTTCAACTTTCAATTAGAAACTATCAGTCTCAGCCACTGACGATGTCAAACATCCCACTTTCACTTTTACGATGACTTTTGTTGTCAAAGCATAGATCTAATATAAGCACAACTGTAGGTGTAGTGCAAGCTTATTATAGTAACAGAGCTTGCAAGGTTTAGCAAAACTAGCCATTTCAAATAAATTTGTTAACTGTGATGCAATATAATGTAATATTCTGATCAGTTAAGAAGCTAAGAGTAGTATCCATGTGGTTAGAATTCGTAAAAACTATAAATGCCTAAAAGTTATTTTGTTGTAATCTTAAAAAATACTGTTATACACAGCACTGTATTACATAATACTGTTATACACAGCACTGTATTTGGCGAAAAAAGCTTTGGTGAGATATTCAAAATCTTTAAAACATCTTACTGTCCGCGGCTATCCAATATTTGCGGAAAACTGGTAAAATTCGTCGCACCTCACATAATACTTCTTTTGCAAAACTATAATTATTATACTTCACACTCTTTATGTACTACTGAGTCTAGATAAGTATGAAAGTATGATTGTTTTAACATACCAAAATGAAGCATGTGGACATGTAACCACCAGTGACAATTTATAAAACGATTTTAAATGGTATACAAACTGTCAGATAATTTTAACTGTTTACTGAATTTGAGCATGGCTATTTAGCTGAAAGGATCTTTCTGTCGCACCAAAGTTCATAAATGTATCTCATTTGTCATCTATTGATGTTTACTTACTCTTTTGGTTTCACACATTTTTGTTGCTTTTTGTAAATTTTATAAAATGTTTAGACTAGGATTAATTTAATATTAGGTGAATCTAAGTATTAAGTGAATCTTGAATAAACAACACAAAGATTCAACACGTATTTTTGTAATCAATTCATAATCTTGGTTTTTCATTAGTATCTAATCAAATTACTCAAATTACTGGTACTAATAAATTTTTCATTTTTTGTGAAAAGTTGCTCATCGTATGGTTTGCTTTTTTGCATTAATCAAAAATTCATTATGATATTTATTTAGTTTATTTAACTTATTTTAAAGATAAATCAGTGTGTAGTTGTTGATGTTAATCTTATTACACTACATCAATGTATATAAATGTTTGCCTTTGTCTGCCATCTTTCATTTTTTCTGCTATTCTTCTGTCATTAATCTGTCATTCATCTGTCATTCATCTGTCATTCTTCTGTCATTCATCTGTCATTCTTCTGTCATTCATCTGTCATTCATCTGCTATTCTTCCATCATTCATCTGTCATGCATCTGTCATTCAGATGCCATTTATCTATCATTCTTTTGTCACCGTTCTGTTATTCATCTGTCATTCATCTGTCATTCATCTGTCATTCTTCTCTCTGGTTATAGCAATAAGTTTTAGCAACGAGATATCAGCTTTATACTACAAGGCTAAGCCAACTTGATTACACCCATCGCCTTCAGTCTATATTATTTTTGCAATTGCACACGATAATGCACACTTTTTTATTATTAATTAATACATTGCACTCTCAAGTTACAATGAACCCATTGAACATTTTTTTGCTTTATACGCTTTTTTGCATTTTTTGTTAAAAGAAAGAAAGTTTTTTAACTTTTTTGCCATATGATATCAACAGAATCTCTCTCGAAATAAAGAATTAGTAGTCAGTATGCTGATAATGCTAAAATAACAAAGATACTGATATACGATTCAACAAAATCCTTTTCACAAAGCTTGAAAGATATTTTATACTTACTCAAGCTATATTTCAGTTTTGGGTTATTTGTTCGAAGTTATAGTGAAAAAGAAAACAAAAACAGAAAAGGGATTAAATTTCAGCTAATGATAAAGTTGAAGTTTAGATTAGTAAAATACATACTAAAACACAAAAACAAGTTGAAATTGTACGGTGAGAGTTCATTGTATTAAATGCTGTGTTTGTTATTTTCTTGAATTTTTAATAGCTAAATTTTTTACTATGACTTATCTTTTTACCTTGTAATTTTCAAATGTGTTGTTTTAATTTCAAATGTGTTGTTTGCTTTTATTGCTACTTTTCCCCAAGGTCGATTGCAAAAACTGTAAAGGCTAAATAGTTTTCATGTGGGCAATTGTATTATTTTAATTAGGTACTGCCTCTACAGTCCCTCTCAATTTTGTCAGACTAAGCACCAGACACAGGCAGTCTGATATCTCATTTTTACATTTTCACCATTATTGAGAGGTACCAGTATTGTTGTTTTCAAATTTTTTGGTAGTTAGCTTCTGCTGCAAAAGTAACATTTTTATACGCACATGTCTATACATGAATTTTTATTATTGATTCAAAATATTCATGATTTTGTTTCTCATTTTGTACTAATTGTATTACTACTAAATTATTTTTCATTGTGAGCGTCACAAAAATTTTTAGCCATTGCTAAAAAATCATTTAGCAATTGCTAATCACTGGTTTTTTACAAATAAACACTTTCACAGTTGTTTTATTTTTTTCTATTTATTTCAACCGCACAAAACACTTTTTCATGATATGAAGTTTGAAGATTAAAATGGAAACTGTCGTAATGTGTTAAATAAAAATTAATTTTCAAGGCAGAGATCTGTTTACCACATAACATTACCTGGGTATTCAGCTAGGATAGTATTAGTTATGTACTATAACTTTAATAGTGAACTGCTATTTCCAAGTGTTTTGGTGGTTTTTAAAAAGCTCAATTCTTTACATACTGTTGTTGCCAACCAGCTACATAGCCAGGAACCTTTTAGCATTTTTCGTAATATTTTTTACTATAATAAGAGCTGCATCATTTGTAGGAAATTATAGTTGGAGGTAGGAAAAAATATTACAAGGTAATTAAAAATATATTAGTTAAAAATATTACATCATTGAAGGTTTTCTTGAGTTCACTAACAGCATTGTCTGTTCATCTGTTTCTTCAAAGTTGTTGTCACTCGTCAGAATAAAATATTATTTTTATTAGGGTCTCATACTCATAACATTCAGTTTGCTAGAGCGATCTTCTAATATTTTAATATAACCATTTTATTCTAGTTTTATATAAACTTTAATTTATATTCTAAAATACCAATCCTCTCTTTAACTATTTTAAATACTAATAAAACTTTTTTTAAATGTATTAAAAGAATTGGGCTATATCAGCCTTGTGACCTTTTTTACATTCTTATTTGTCTTTGAATAATTAGAATATTTTATATGCTTACTACCATTTTTTTTCATTTTTGTTGCAAATACTAAAAGTGGCTTCTGAAAAGCTTAATCAACTCATGACATGACAAACTAGTGACAAACTATGACAAACTAGACATGAGAACTAATTACCTAAAATGATGACTTCAGCACAATCTTAACATACACTCATTATGTGTCTTTTAGAAAATCCATGGGAGAAAAGACAATTTTCTGTCATTACAACACAAACCATTCTATACTCAACACAATCAGCTTCTATAGAGAGTTGTTATCTCTTTTCTTCCTCAGCTTGGTTTTTTCTGTTCGCTTTTCATACAGTCAGAATGAAGTACTGATAACATTCACAAAAGTGTAAGTAATTGTTTGAACAACTATCCTTTTTTCTTACGTAAATAGTTTTAGAATGCTGCGACAGAGAGTTTAAGTTGTTAAAACTTTGAGATCGC
Organism: Watersipora subatra; assembly: GCF_963576615.1. Taxonomy (NCBI): domain Eukaryota; kingdom Metazoa; phylum Bryozoa; class Gymnolaemata; order Cheilostomatida; family Watersiporidae; genus Watersipora; species Watersipora subatra. The sequence continues at coordinate 47,522,862 of NC_088713.1, forward strand.
AGTCGCAATAAATTTAGGGCCCAAATCTTTTTAAAGGTTTCTTTTTCAAGTTTACTTATTGGCAACATAAAATCCTTTATAATTATTTCAATTTTTACTAAAAAACCTAGAAGTACTTTAAAAGTAGAGAATATGAACTGGATTGCATCCAAAAGCCCACATACATAAGAGGTTAGAACCATAATCTCTTTTTGCATAAACTGTTTAGAAGAGCAAATGGAAATACTTTCTTTTTAGCAAGGGTTGCCTACAAATTGTAATATCTCTACGAAATGTAAATTTTTTGAATTCCACTCATTATTATTTAACTTGTTTCTGCCAGAATGTATGGTGCAAAGAGAGATATATTTTCATCATGACGTCTATTTTCCTTTTTAGAAGAAGTCTTTCTGTTTATTGACTGTTAAAATTTTTAAATTGTCATGCTATACCTTCCCAACATTCTGCTAAATTATTTTATGTTTTGTTTATTTGTGCCAAAATTGAACGATCAGGTCAAAAGAGCAGTTTTCTTTCAACAATAATGTATTACACAAAGAAACTTTTTTGTTTTTGCAATCAAAATCTCCTCCAAATAATTAAATGTAGTTATTATTATTATCAACATTTTGTTTAGCTCTAATTAGTTCGGAGTTTAGTCTACATTCATCATTCAATTATTAAAGTTGGCTTTAAAAACAAATAAAATAGTAAAACACGGATATGCAGGTTTTTCAAGTGGTTGATAAATCAAAGAGCAGTTTGTGCTTCTGTTAATACTCAAGCCCAGTTATATGCAGGTTCAATGTTTAATTTTGAAAGTATCTTTTATGTGAAGATACCACATTGATCCAAATATCCAGCTAGACAGGTTAAACCTGACCTGTATTGGAAAATATTATGAGCAAGGTAAAGGTTACCATACAGACAGTTGCTCAGAAAAAGTGGACAATGCTTCCTTCAATAGAGAACTTGTTGCACGTGTACCACCAAATAAAGCTGCATGGAGGGTGAGTAGCAAAGACCATAGACAGGTGTCAATTTTTTGCTTATAGTCAAGTTTTCAAAGTGTATTTTTTGTTATTTTGAAAGTTTGTTATGCTGAAAGTTAATCTGAATAAACGCATTACAGATAGTAACAACAAATTATGAAATAAGATAACCTTGATAGCTATACATTAGTAAAATAAGCCAAAATACATCATGGCTAGTAAGTTACTAGTTTTGAAAAGCCTGTTACAAACTTACAATTTAAACATACTCAAAACCTTGCCCATTTTAATGTAAATGTTCCTAGAAGTAATAAAATGTTACAACAAGCAGTAACTACAACCAAAAATCAACCTGAGATTCTTGCAATATTTTGATATAAACCAGTTTTAGTTTTATCTCATATTTAGCTTTATTTTTAGATATGTTTTAGATTCAAGAGTGTATTGTATCTTAATTACATTTTCACCAAGTAATAAGATTTTTATGGTTATGCATTTTATTTTTTTATTTATGTATTTTTCAGTCAGCATCAGTGATTTGTGATCATATATACAAACGTTTTATTTATTTTGCTGAAACAAAATGCACACACTGACTTAGTTACACAAGCACTAAAGTTTCTGATAGGCGCGAAAACTTGATGTTCAGATATTAAATAGCAAACAGCAACATAAATTTTATTTTTCAAAAGAAAAACAATTCCTCAAAACTCAGCCACACTAATTTTAAAACAAGCCTTTATACTTAGTCACACACATTTTAAATTTATTTTTTTAATTGTGTTCAATAATATTATCTAATTATTTTTAGTAAAAGCACATACAACACACAAAACTACGATAATAATCCTTGCAGGATTAAAAAATAATAGGTGACAAATAAAACTCCAACAAAAGTTCTGAATAGAAAGCTGATAAGTAAACTAACCTTGAAGAACTTTTGTGAATTGTTTTTTTAGTTTTTGATATTTTCACTTTCATTGATTAAAATTTTTCTTTAAAACCTTTTTTTGAGAACTTTAAAATTTTAAACAGTTTTAAACGTGTTTCACCTTTGATTATACCAACAATAAAAAAAAGCTATCTGTATTAAATAGTCAACTGTAGCTAAAAAATTTCATTTCAAAAAATTTATTTGAAACTTTGCACTATTTGATCATTCTCATGTAAATACGTAATTGTATTTTCTTGTTGAACTTTTAGCTAGATTTTGCTCATTAACTATTGAAGCATTGTCTGCTTTTATTAAAACTGTAACTATTGCATCAGCATTTTTTGAAATGAGTATAAAAATTTTAATCTATGATAAGTAGAACCTTACCTAGTTATATAATTACAGTATAATGATATCCTCTTTATTTTTACTAAAATAGTAAAAACCGTATTTGCCCATCTATCAAAAGCAAAAATTGGAGGTTTGGATAAAATATTTTAGAATATGTGATTTAAGTGGTGATATTTGGTTTCATGACCTGACATTCTAATCCTTATTCTAACTAGCCCTGACTTAGCAATTTTTTACATACTTCACTACAACAAGTAAAAGTCGTTTACTCACACACCTGATATGCTGCCAAAATTAAATGCATGGTTTTAAAACTCTGCTACTAACAATAATTTATGTTTTACTGAAGGCATTATGCCTTTGAGTAATGATTATAAATCATCATAACATTTAGTAACTATTTTAGTTACTATTGAAACTTTGTTCGAGATACATTACCAATATGATAAAAATATTCTAGTCCATGTTAGCAAAAATCATGATAATTCAATGGCATACAAGTGTTATCTGCATGAACTGTTGGTTATTAAGTTATCTGGACACTATTTATATATTGTTTATGTATTATTCATATATGTACCAGTATCATGATAAAACTTTGGAACACTTTAGAAAACTTTTACACACATGTTAGCTAAACTCTACTGAGAGTGAAAGAGAGACAAAGAGAGAAAAAATGAAGCAATGTAAAAACTATATAATTACGCAATTGGTTTATAAACTGTCTTTCTTTGTCAAACTAGAGTTTGCTATCTGTGTACTATTGGTACACTATCAAAATTTTTGAGATCAGGTCGGATATAATGTTTGAGCAAAACCGCTTTTGGTCAGAACTTCAACTTGCCTACTGGCTCTTCATCAGAAAAATAAAACTATATTTACAGAGGGAACCAACAGAGGGAGCTCAAATCGATTTCTACTGTTTAAAAAAATTGCGGAAATTTTCTCATTTGATGAGAATTATTTGATTACTAGATTTCATGTATTGTTGAAGTTGGATAATTAAATGATGTTTTGTATTGTCTGACTAGCTAGCTTTTTTCTTTTACAAAAGCCTTGTTCATACATTTGTACAAAGTTACACATATAAGTTAGTATTGACCACAGTAAGGGTCATGCTTATTTGTAAGCATGTTTGCCTAAAGCCATGGTTAGAGGTTAAAAAACCATTACACAAAAATGGAATTTGGATAATTTGCTCTCCTGTCAGGCGAGCTACTTGCTATACCCCCAACTACCTTTACACATTGCAGAGTCATTTTGAAGATAGCTATTACACCATATCATTCCTCACCGCGTGCCAAACTGCCAGAGTAGTATTTAAGAGTAACTGAACATTTATACTTATTTTTTGTGCTTTGCTGGCACATCTGACTGTCTTATCGCACACTATAGACTGCCAGAGTATTAGTATATGTAACTTAGTATGCCATAGCTAACACATTCAACATTGCTTGGCTCAGTAAACACACACATAACGTAATGATTCAAAACATTTACAAACTGCAGAAAGGTTTCTCCATCTAGGTCAAAAATTGTTTATTCTATGAGATAAATGTATCTTCTACGACTGAATTTATGATGAATGTGTTTAAAACTCAAAAGGACTACTAAATATCATAGGTCCCTTTTAGAGCAGTTGCTTCTAAAATTTATTTTCAAACTTCATTAGGACAACTACATAATCGGATGCGTGAGAGCCGTTCGCATATGCAACATGCCATTTTTTCTCAAGTCATTCAGACTGACAAGCTTTGTAAACCAATAAACACAGAGAAATAAGATGTTCCAAAACAACAGATGCAACTAAATTACCAAACTTTTTCATTTCATTGATCCTTCAAACTCATTTTTCCCAGAAAATTTTAAGAGCTGTATTTTACTCCTTTTCTACAAAAAAACTTCAAGGTCCCCATTCCAAAACTTCTCTAAGAGATTCTCAAAGCCTTGAAATAACAGCATCACAAAAATGTAACTTTTTAGTCTATGCTTCTAATATATTCTCACCAAAATGAGAGCTGGTCCCACTTTCACTGCGGTGAGTGTTCACCCAAACTGGCACAGGGGTAGGTGTACTACTGCTACCAGCAGCAGACAACTCCATGGCCCTAACCTTTCCAAACCAGTGGACCGACCGAACAGCATTTGAATCATGTGTATGTTGAATGACACTCTCATTGTTATTTGGTGTGCTTCCACTCTTCTCAGGGTGGCTATTGGCCATAGCTTTGGAACCATAGCTGTCTTACCGCCATTCCCACTGATTGTGCTCTCATGACTGCTAGCAGTGATACAGGTGCATAATGGGGTGGTGTTCATCTTATCCAAAGGCTTTAGGGCTTTGTATATCTTACTGTCCTGTTCAACTTGCTGAGTTGAACCTAAAGTTTGAACTTCTAAAAAACTAGTTCCAATAGCTGTTTTCCAAGCTGTTCTAGTATAAGATTCTAGGATAAGATTATTTCACAAAGTTGTTAACAAACACTGTGTTCTCATGATGCGCATAATTTGCAAATTTGAGCCAATCCACCAGTTATTCTTGTGATGGAAACGGCATAAATCCGCAAGCTAAGTGAGTTTTGCGATCCGTAAAGCTTCATTGAATTCATCATGCTTGCAAATCATGGAACCAGCACTTGCGAATCATGCGCATTCAAATAACGATGGTACATGTATTTCCATTCTAAACATTTTCAGGCTTAAGTCGTTTTTTATTTTGATTTCAGCAGTCTCATTACGCCAATGTTTCGAACGATTGTTGCTAAGCTTAGCATGCCAAGACTGCATAGCTATTTATAGAGTCATTAATTAGGCTAATACGTACTGGACATGAGGTCCTGGACAGTATGAAGTCAAGGGCTGGTGTTAAAAACCCTGGTAAGCCCGGTCAATGTGCTTCAGTATCCTTAGGCATTTTGTCAAACGATAAGACATTTGAATTTTTTTTAATATTTCTAAACATGCTCAAAATTTAAGGATAGTTGGTAATACACTGGTAAAAAATTCAAACAACAAGCTGAAAAGGTCATCAAATATAAAACAAAATTATTTTGCAGTTTTTCTGGTTGACACCAAAAAATTTGAATGATTGTAACAAATTCGGGACACTCTTGCAATAACATCATATCTATTGACCATATGTGGTCACTGTTTTTGATGCAAAGTATTAATTAAAATCTTAGTCTCATTAGTGTCTTATTGTTTATCATATTCATCACAATCATCTATTGCATATGCATATCAACACACGAGTTATTATAGCGATGGAAAAAAAACTAGATAGTTGAAAAGGGTTAAAATGAAAATTGTAAGTCAAAGTTATAGAAAGGTCAAACTTACAGTTGTTTGATAAAGCTTTAAAACTTTTACAGTTTTTTTATTTTTTTTCTCGTAATTTATTTGAACCACAACAAAAACACTTTTCTCATGAAATAAAGTTTAACAGTTAGATTAGTAAATGTTGTATATGTGAAATAAATTGAGTTTTTTGTTCTAAGACGTTTTTATTACCCAGATAATGCGGGCATTCACCTAGTTGAACAATAAACTGGAAAAATAGACTTTGAATACTTAAAAATGTGAGGTATATTAAAGAGTATATGTTTGACTTTGCAGCCTCTTTGGGAAAGCAAATTTCAAAAATTACTAAAATCATAACAAAAATTTGAAGCAGTTAGTGTTTCCTTTAGAATTTGGTAAAATATTTATGAAATTTTAATTTGTCCTACACGTGCGTCATGGGCATTTTGAGCTTTAAAACAGCTAGAAAATACGCTATCAGTTCATTAAAATTACGATCCTTTTAGAAGTTACAGAAGAACCAAACAGTGGTTTATATTAGAATAGTTCTGATTCAAGCAGGTTGAAGCAAGAACTGCATTATCATAATGTCTTTAAAAAAAATTGTTTTATGTATATCATCAAATTTCAGTTAATCTAATTATCAGTCCTTTTAATAGGCTAAAATTTATAAGCATATTTCAAAAAAAAGGAAAAAATACAGTCTTAACCTGTCATTTAGAGACATACCTGTGCATAAGGAATTGAATGCTATTGTTCATGAAATGCATTTGTTTTATTTTTGATGTGTCAAATGAGTCAAATTTCAATGTTTAGAATAATTTAATTTCACAATTAAACACTATAAGACACAAAAAAGGAAAAATCCTGATCTAAAATTTACCACAAATTCATTTTACACAGCATTTTACACACAGCTCTTTAGGTGACTATTAGTCAATTTACTCTTAGTTACACGAAGAAATCAGTTAGCAAATAATTGATAAGTGATTGAGCAAAACAGTAAAGCTTATCGAAAAAGAAAATCACCTTGCTACCTTACTTAGACTTACCTTACTTACCTTACCTACTTGTTATCAACTTAGAAATAACAAGAAAGGAAAGATTTATTAATGCAGCTGAAAATTTGGTTTGTTTCAGCACGGCTTTCATATAAATTTACTTTTTATCTTGACCCTCATTGTTAAATATAGAAAAATATATGTTATATTTTTATTGTTCAGTTATTTGTTGATTTTTAGGTTACAGCAGCAGTATAAAGCAAAACTTATTGGTTTCAAATTATATTTGTGGCAAGTTCAACGCATGTCTCGATACCTTACAACATACATGTAAGTAAGAATGTTTCAAATTCCACCAATTTCATGTTTTTCATAGTTGTTGTGAATTTATAATATTGTGTTCATAAAATCCCTCTGGTTTAGTTTACCTTGATTCAAATAGTTGGGAAGTAATTTTCATTAAGCTTACAACTTGAAGTTTACCTTCTTTTGAAATTTCATAACACAATACTTTACTTTTTGTACTGTAATTCCGAGCTGTAAATAAAATTTTGTAATTTACTATTTTTTTAGTAAATTGTAGAAAACCAAAATCTTTTAGAGAGAGACATTTCACTCACTGTGCCATCTTTAAGTGTGTCAGCAAGAATCAACACAGACTTTCAAGTGATCCACAAATATGTCTTTTGGGAGTCCTTCAACACTTTTTGCGCTTGTATAGATAACTTACTGGATTGTTCAAATTTTCTTGAATGTCAGCCTGGTAGGAACATAAAAGTTATGTATACTATTTGTATTTGATTTTATAGTTTAAACTTTGCAACAGTTACACAATATGATTTTAGAAAGGCCAGACTGGACTACAACTATTGCACCTCACAAATAACTGTTGTACTCTTACATTTAGCTGTTTCCATGGTTAGCAAAATTTTAATAATAGCTTGACAAATAGCATCACTTTTGCCCCAGACCTTTCTGCTGACATTGAACAGTCTAAAAAGATTTTCAAGCAGTTAAGGGCAAGTTATCTAAGATTAAAGACCGAAAATTGTAACTTGTTTTCAGACCAAGTCACACACTTAAGACACACTGCTAACGACAAGGGAATAGACTAAAAAAGAAAAAATGGCAGCCATAAAGAGTTAGTATTGCCTAAAATATTAGAATAATCTCTGTTAGTTTCCTGTACCTGTAATTATTACTAACAGTTCATTTAAGGATAAAAACATTGTTTGACCATATCACACAGATAAATTCTAAGAACAAACCATTTGGCTGTAACAATGAATGTCAATTAGCTTTTGCCATACTGAGGCAAAAGAATGTCACAGCACCTATTCTGGTTATACAAACTTGCCTTGAAGCTATATCGTTTCAACACTAAGAAGGAAAAAAGGCGTGCCTTGATGCACCTCTTCAAAATTATGTCTGCAGAAGGCAGCTATTGCCTTACAATCAAGGTTTATTAGCAATAGTCAAGAAGATACTACACTTTTAACTTCAGTTGTTTGGACAACTATTCATAGCATCTCTTTGCTGGTTGCGTTAAACATCCCATTTTCAAAGTCAACTGACTAAGTGAATAGAGACACAGGCTCCTTATGACTTTTCAATGGAGCGTCATAAAGGAAGGGTTCATAATTCATCAATTATTCTACAGCCTTTAATCACATCGCATTCATCAATATTCCACTTAATGCTCTTTCTTAAATCTAAAGCTACCTCCCTCTAAATCTGCTTCAGGTATTCGTAGAATGTCTTATCAGCAGTCAGCACAATGGAACGCTCTGCCTGATGAACAGCGTAGGGTTGTGAGTAGGTCCACTTTTAGATGTTCCCTCAAGTAGCTGTACCTTTGGAGTGATGACTAGACAGCTTCTAGGTGCTCGCTGTCAACTTGTGGCCCAGCGCCTTGACTAGCAATGCTACTGTGCCGTTTGGGCTTCGACATTATTTTCTATTCTTGTTTTTCTGCTTTCATATCTTTTGATGAAATAAAACAAAACAAATAGCTCAAAATTTCATAGTTCATGCTGGCTGGATATGTCGACAAGTATGCAAAGACTGCCGCAAATGCACCTGCACGGCTCACACAGATTATCGTATGAAAAACGGCGATCAACTTGAAGTTTTTTCCAAAAAACCAAACCAATCACTGATGCAAACACGCCACACAGATTTGCATTATGATTATTATGGAAAGTCCATTCAAGATCTCTGAGCTCTGGAAAGCATGGTGCGAGAAGCCCAAATTTTTTGGTTCTAAGCTCAACAGTGTTCTTCTGAGCCACTGACTCTCATTAAGCTCTTTGCAACACAGCCAACATTTGCGGAAGAACCAGTTTTTTTTCAATTAAAGCGCTGTCTACTACTACAGATTGCCTTTTTTGGCAGCAGCTCAAGAAAAATGCAGAAAGAAAAATAAATTTCTACACATCGTACCAGAGTGTAAAACGTGGAATAAAGTCTTTGCTCCTCAACATTTCAACAAAAGTTAAAACCTGTTTGCCTAGCACAAGCGCCAAGAAGATCAAACGTCAGACAATGATATTTTGAGAATCTTAATTTGAGACTAATCATAAAGGCAAGTTGGAAACCAAAAAAATATACACCAGAGCCGTGAGTCAACAAACTGCCCTACTCTAGCAACTGAGAATGTATTTGAGCCTCAAAACCCTCAAGGAATTGCAGATCGCAGGAGCTGGGCAAAGAAACATGTTTACCTCTGGTTGTGTTAAACCTTGTTGACCACCCTGAGTTGACCAAAAATACATACGACATTAATCTAATAGAACAAATGCAGAGGGCAGAAAAGTTTTTGAAGCATGACAAACTGAGGAAAAGACTTAGGAAGGTGTTGTATCACTTTTGAAAGCTGTACATCGAGCCTGGTTGAAATTATTTTTTAAAAATAAAAAGGTGCAAATCAACAAACTAAATTTATTGAGCCATGCTGTATTATGAAGATCTTACTATACCAGGTGTATAAAATGGAGACAGGAGGAAAGAAAACAACTCAGCATGAATGAAAGAAAACAACTCAGGCTGAATGAAAGAAAACAACTCAGCATGAATGAAAGAAGACAACTCAGCATGAATGAAAGAAGACAACTCAGCATGAATGAAAGAAGACAACTCAGATTGAATGAAAGAAGACAACTCAGCATGAATAAAAGAAGACAACTCAGCATGAATGAAAGAAGACAACTCCACATGAATGAAAGAAGACAACTCCGCATGAATGGAAAAAGACAACTCCACATGAATGAAAGAAAGAAGACAACTCAGCATGAATTTCGGGGATTAAACTTTATATTAACAAAGATAAGTTTGTGTGAGAAGCTGACTCCAAACTCCAAACCAAAAGGGCTTCCATTCTTCTTACCGACACCATCATGATGGATAAGATCTTTGGATTTGGGGTGATGATGATGCAACCTTGGAAGATCTCATTCTTGCAAATAAACCTATGACACAGCTTTTGACACAGATATTGGCCTACCATCCTCCCAACGGATAGAGATTATATGCTTGCCTGCATTATCAATGTTTATACTATTTTACCCATTCAAATATTCTTAGATTTATGCAGACGGTTGTTGTTAGAAAGATTTTAATGAAAAATGTGAATCATATGAATATTTAAATAATTTTTTGCTGTTTATTACTGAGTTTATCTACTATTGTTACAAAATTATAACTATTTTTTGGCTATTGATGAGTGAAGACTCATACCGCCAATGAAATAGTAGTATAACATTTTTGTTATTGTATCATTGGCCAAATTCCATGCCTTTTGCTATTAACATAACTATGTGACATAACGCATTTTTTCAATATAATCATACATTGCCTTTATGCAGAAATCTGATAACAAATATTAAAATAGAATGAAAATTGATTGAATGTGACCTATTAACACCATCATTCAGAGTAGGAGCTGTAGTTTTAAATTGACAAAGAAATCTCCACAACATGATTCATTAGGTTAACAGAAAATTTGTAAAGTTCACTGGAGAAACTTTAAAAAGATTTATAGAACAGCTTGACCTGAGAGGATTCTAACAACAAATCTTCCAATAGCATTTTCACCTATGATACAATCAATCATAAGAAGGCTAACACAAGTTGAAGCTACTGGCTAAATCAGTCTATCATAAAAAACTAGACAAAGTGGGTATCATTTAGCAATATATTACTGTAAAGTCTACCAGGTAACTTTACTGCTCCACAAGAATTGAAGACACCAAATGCAAAGCATTAAGACAAAGATATCATTTGAAAATATATATTAATACACGTTATCAGTTTACGCCGTAACAACAGAACAACATGCAAGTGACTGTGAGTGATTTCTCTCTTTGGCATTCTTCTGGCCTCTTTATACACATGGTATCTAGCTTGGTTTTGCCCATCTGGATCATTTGTTAACTTCAGCTATTTATTCTTGGTATGCCGAGTAGGTTCATTTAAGGTCAGACCACCTGCTGTGCCAAAACTTGGCTCTATGATACGTTTCATTAAAATGGTTCTGTAGTTCAGTTTATGCTTCTCTAGAATTTGGTCTGTGATCAAGTACTAGTGTCAATAATTGGCCATAAAAAGCTGTCAGTGAACATAGAGCATTGATAAAATTAACTGAGCTGAAAGAATCAAACATTGCAATGTGTGCTGTTCTTGGTGCAAGGCTGATGAAAATCACACAATTAACTTTGGCATGTCGTTTTCTATTTTTAACACGGAATAAGGCCAAGCTTGTTCCAATCCATAGAACTAGCCATGGATTGGCTCGTACTGGCCAACATGGAATGAGCCAGTACGAGCCAATCTAGTACTCTATTTCCGTGGTGCCTCTTTGTTGAGCTAAGATACGACAGTTATTTGCTGAGACAAAAGTTGGTGGAGCAACCTTCTACAATTTACGTGGCTGAATGTGATATTACAGAGCTTTACATTATTTAATACAGAGTTTTTAGCTGTGTAATGAAACCATCATAATTCCTCTCCTGTGATGACGTGAGTCGTAGCTGTTACTTATGAGCAGAGTAGCCAAGAAGCTCCTTCTTGAGGCCATGATTAAATTTTGTGTTTCATCATGGCGTTCAAAAACATGAGAAAGTCTAACATCTACTTTTAGTATGCTTTTTTTTCAATGCAAGTCTACCTTTTAGAAACGATGTTTCTTTGAAAGAATCATTATTTTTGAGCATCTTTATCTTTTCATCATAAAACTCTAACTGAAAAGCTTTGCTTACAAACTGTTCTGAGATAAATTGGTATATGCTTGGTTCAAGAGTTGATGCAGGAACCGCTTGCTCAATATACATTACATTTGACATGCACTGGCCACAGGGTGCAGGATTGAGAATCTCCTGCATTTGCCTACCATTACAGTTTTTGCTGGTCCTTTAGTATGCAGGATGTGGGTAATGGCTTATCTTGTTTCAAGATCACTATCAATCAACCTATAGTTCATGAAGCATGCCTTATGATTTGTATCATCTGTTTGAAGAATTTCTGGTCAACTGAACTATGCAGAGTGAAGTAATCTTTTAGCTGTGGATACTTGCAAAGCCAAGTCAACATAATATTTTTTTCATATTTGGGAAATATGTTTTATTAAGATACATCTGTGTGGTTCTTGATTTGCTGAAGACAGCTGGCAATGAGTGTATAGAATCTCTTTGCATGATTGGCAAGGTATCCAAGAGCTATTTTGAGACACTGTGAAAGAAATCTTGTGTTAACGGCATTCACTCATGCTGTGGTAGTTTACTTGGACAACTTCAAAGCTTTACAGCTCAAAGGCCGAGTTGTTCAATTATGATTATCTTAGAATTTGATACACAGGTTTTAGACATTAGCAGATGGCAAGCAACCGCTTTCCTTTTTTCACTTTACATAAGTAACATGCACATTTATAGCTTGACTTACTTGCACCTGCAAAATGGTCAATTGTTGAATAACAGCTTTTTTAAACTCTTTTGGCTTCCCACATCTTAGAACTTTTAAATAATCCAAATAATGATTCCTCATCTCCAACTTTGCTGTGATGTCAGTAGGTAGCTCATCATTCCATCACTTTTCAGCTGAAAAGTTTTTTTTTGGGACTTGCCTCCCTTAAAGAAATTGGGAAAAAATTATTTTTTATGCAAAGGCCGTACAGGCTGCAAAGACGTATGCAAAGGCTGTTTTTTAGGTACAGCTCTAAATGAGGTTATATTAAACTCTTTGTCGAAAGACTGTCTTGTCTGCTAAATGGTGTGTTCTTGAGATACCGTCAAACTAAAAATACTGTTGTTAGTGCTTTTGTAAACCTAGAACAGCGCTAATCTGAGGTAGTCATTTCTGCTTTGAGGATTTTGGAGCATGTTCAGAAAACTGTATTTAGTTCATCATAGTATTGTTGGTGCTGTAAAATTTACACAGATGAATGTTGGCTTTTTGCACATCTTTATAGATTACTGTGCAATCCTGATTGATTTGAGTTTTAAATACTAACTCACCCCCACAAAGATGTGTTGCTCTATAAATTCCTTTGAATTTGCTTCCATTGTTTAAGGCTATCCTTCTCAATTCATATAATAGCTTTTAAAAGTAAGCTAAGAGCTTCAAGTATGTTAACTTTCATAATTATGTTCCTATCTTTATCAAAACCACATGCATTCTAAAAGATCATTATGTTTTCAAGAAACTTTAAATTAAAAAAAGATTTTCTTGTCACAAAACTTAGAGACATGGCCATCTCTCTAAGCCTCAGTGGCAGTAAAACCAGTAGCAGTAGAACCAGTAGCAGTGTGTTATATATCATTGAAAGCCAGGCCATCACAATGTACCCTTCAATTATACACAACTCCAATTTTATTTTGTTGCTAAGTATAGGTCATTCTATGGTGAGGTACATGTAAATAGAAGAACAGAAAAATAACCATTATCAGCTAGTTTTGGTTCTCCTCAGTCAATCATATGGTGTATGAAGTCTCTGTATCTTTAGTTGTATTTTGTATTGTTGTCTAAGTGCTTCCTTAGTCCATTAAAATAACTTACAGCAACTCAACAATTATCAGACCACAAAAAGTAAGTTGCAATGTCACAGCATTGTGTAGTATCCTGTGTAATCTTGACTTGCGTTATTAGTTAAAATGTTCATGAACTTAATTTCATTCTGGGACATGCTGTGATATTTGGTATCCTTAAAGTTCTAGTCAAAAATCTGAAAGTTTTTCTGAGCTGCATACACTTACTTGGCTAAAAAAAACATCACTCAATAGTTAATTTTGCTCTGTGTAGCTACTTTCAGTACACTAAATTCAGTTTTTTTTTCTGCAGCTCCTATTATGAAACTAAATTTTGTTTTCCACTCACCTCTATCCTAGGTCGGTGTAAGTAGTATATGGCCTAGTAATAGCCTATGAGTAGTCCAAAACCATCGTCAGGCTTAAAAAGGATGAAAGAAGAAATATGTTTGACATGTTTCAGTTGTTTCATTTTCTAAGTATGTAAGACTGTAACTAGCAACCCTTGAGTAGAACAACAAAAAATCCACCATCGTTGTCAAGGTGTAGGCTTTAATCTAGGCTTTGGTTTATATACGGATGCTGTAGACTTTGGTTTTCTCTAACTGTTCCCTAAAAGTCATGGCACTCCAGCTAAGTTTTTTTCTGAACATTCTAGTTATCTGTTTTAATTTTCTTTTGACTACGAACATCATACCTGGCTGTCTGTCTGTCTAACAGGGCAGACAAGAGGAATTCTTGAGAGGAATAACTTTTACTTGACATAAATACTAGAAGAATCATTGATCAGTTGGTTCATTGAGTTTTCTCACTGTTGCCTTCTTTTTCATTTCAAGTTTTGATTCCTTTTATATGTTAGAAGCTATTGATTTTGCAAGTAAAGCCATAGAGTAAACAGAATCACCTGCTCTGTCTGACTCTGTAAAGAAACTTGTCAAGCTGCACAAATCAGGATGTTCATTATATTTGTTTTTTATAATCCCAAGCTTTATTATTCATTGCACTTAGTCAATAACTAGTTTCTGTAGTATATTTATTATTTCTGACAAATCGTCAAAGCAATCTAAAGAGCCCATTTTTTATGTATCAGTCACTGCCAAAAATGCGCAAAAGTCACACAAACCTCTGATGTCACAGTTTTGTGATCTTTTGTTAATACTGCAACTTGGCCTAAACGTCTCTGTACAACCGGTGATGACTACTAAATTTATCCTTTTACACTCTCTATGCTTTGACATGTCATTTTTTCTGTGGTACAAACAAACAGCCTGCAACGCTCTTGGTTCTGTCGCTCAAGTTCTGCTTTAGATAACAAAACCTCTGACTTGGTTGAAGAGGTAGGTAGCTAATCAGCCCCAAAAAGCTACTTTCAATTTGGTGTATTTCAGTGTGTTTCCAGTAAATACAGGTGGATTGAGAGCAGTTTTTCCAGCATCAACTAACTTCCATGTTTCTGAACTTTTGGAATTTGGTAAACTCATTCATTTGAAGATTCTTCAGCACCAAAGTAACTTATTTCTCTCCACATCTTTTTCATTTTTTTGTTTTAATTTTGGCATGACGTTCTTAAAAATTAACAATTAAATTTGGTTCTGTTTGCCTTCTGAAAAGTTTGAAAAACAGCAAAAACCCAACACAGGACAAAACAAAATAATTGCCAAAAAAGCATTTTTGACCGCAAATAATATGTTTTAAATACTGGTTGTTTATTTACCACAATCCCCAGTTAAAAGCTTTCAAGTATTTATCCAGAGAAAACTAATCTATTTGAAACTATTATATTCTAGAAGAAAGTTGTGTGGACTGATTAGATTGCAGTGTGAGCTGTTGTGTGCATCGACTGGTCTGCGTCGCAAAATTTCTTAGGTCAGCAGTAGCACACTATTTCTGTGTGGAAGAGCCATGCGCTTAGGCTAGGCGATAAGCTTGCAGATTTTCATCGGCTTCATGCTTAAACTAGACCTCTGCATCACAGTACACTGCAACCTTTACTCTGAGCATTGTTTGGCTTCTCCTAACTGTAGCCAACTCAAACTTTATGAGTTTGCTACAGGTAAGACTAGCTTGCTACAGTTAATACCGTTTGGTTTAAATTTTCAACGGTTTATTTTAAACACCGTCTAAGTTAAGTTTGTTAAATTTTCACCATTTAAGTTTTAACCCCATTGTTAAAACTTTTGACAGACCAATTAGCCATCTGACTAGAATAACAACTGAACCTGATAAACTTTTTTAGACTAAAAAAACTTTTACTTAATCAAACATACGCAAATGAAACAGATGTATATTATCCTAATATATTATCCTAATCAGAGCAATAACAAATTACAATGTCTGTTGTGTGTGAGTACATTGAGATAAAAAGCAGATAGCTATGTACAGGTACTAATTAGCAAATTGAAAAACAAGTTCCAAATTTTTATTTTATTTGTAATTCTATAAAAAAATTTCTTTTGTTCTAAATATTGAAAGAGCCCGCAAGGATAACGTATAAGCTGCGGTCTGTGTAAAAGAAATAATATACTATGTTCACTTCAGGGCCGGCAACTTGCAAGTCATACTGTTGTATTTTAAAGTTCGAGACCTAAACTATGGTATTTCTTTACAATAGTTAAATGTAAGTCATTGGAAAATGGTGACATTTTTTCCTGTTGTCATTTCATGTCATCTGATTTGTTGATTTAAAGTACTATAAAATCAAACTCAACTTTTTTAAATTGGAAAATCCTATATTGAATAACCTATAAATCTAAGCAAAACGCACGCTCTGCTCTCTAGTCATAACTGTTTGCAATAAATTAGGAAGTTTATATATATAAAAAAAGAATTATAGCTATAACGTTTTATTTCTTGAATATTTTCAGAGGCTTCAAGAGGCTCACAGCAAATATCCTCTTGGTGCAGCATAAGGCCACCATTTGGAGAGAGCAGCTTATTTTGTCAGTTCTACTACAGTGTGAACGGTTTGGTTGTATCAGAGAATCTGGTCCATGAGTTTGGTTTCGTACAAACTCGTAGGTAGACTAACTTATAAAATTGGTATATTTTATTATATACAATTTACTAATGTAACCAGAATAAAAAAATGCTTCATGCTGCTTAAACTATAAGTTTTCATGTGAATTGAAGATTTTTGAAAGTTAGTAACTTTAACTAGTAACTAAGTTAGTAAACTTTAGTAACTTTAGTAAACCCTGCCTAAAGTAAAGCATTCATAACTCACAACTTGCCGGAAAAAGGATATTTTTAATGATTTCTGCTTTAGTGAGTTATGAAACAGAGCATTATCAGAAACTGCAGCCAATTATTTCTAATAATTATTGAAGTGTTTTGACATGAAATGGAGAAAACAATGATCTTTTTAATTTATCATAGCAAATAAATAAGCCTCACTAGAATTTTGTCACACAGGTTTAAGAACTATCTTATTTTGTAAATAATTGATTTTTAATTTTTACTAACTTTGAATAGATAAAGAAGTTACAAAGTAAAAGTAGAATTTCTTTCTTATGGAATCTTATCTAAAATTCTAATTCAGAACAAAAAAATGGAAATATAAAAAAAGAAAGAGAGAAGAAAAGAGCAAAGACAGACGGAAAGATAAAAAGAAAGTGACAAAAAGAAGGAGCAAGGATGAATTACGGAAAGAAGGAAATGAGTAAAAGAGAGAGAGAGAGAGAGTAACAAAATGAAAAAAAGAAAGAAAGTAGAATGAGAGTGAAGAATGAGAGAAAAGTGACTAGGGAGGAAAAGAGAAAGAGGAAAGAAGTAGAAAAAATGTGAAAGAAAACTATAAATCATGTAAAAATCAACGGAAAGAAAAGTGAGAGAAGCAAAAAATGAAAAAAAGAAAAAAAGTGAAAAAAGAAGAGGCTTGACAAAAATAAAAACAACCAAAAAGTAAAAGCCAAAAAATATCAACGAAGAGAGAGAAGAAAGAAATAGAAAAAGAATAAAAAAGGAGAGGAGATAAATAAAGAAAAGGGAGAAAGAAAGAGAGACAGAGATAATTTTGTTAAAAGACTCAAAAAACTGAATCAGTTGCACCAATACTGCACTGTCATACCTACATAACATTTTCCTTCTGTAATCAGCTCTGTCAGCATCTTGTGTGTTTTCAAGAAGCGCATATATACGTTTCCTGTTCATTTTGAAGCTGTTTGCAATTAGCTGGAAGTTCTTTCTTTAGAGTTTAGTCTGCTTCATAGTATGACAAGTATGTCTGCTCATTGTTAAAGGTTGACTTGCAAAAAAATTGGCATTACAGTTATTTGATATCAAAAGATTCACCATGTCTTACTCTGTTGTGTTGTAAGTGCAAAATATATAAGAATGTGATTAAAAACTCTTAAAAGCTAAAAAACGAACAGTTTGGATTCTCTTTCCAAAGCGGCTCAAATGGGGCATAGTTGTTATAGGATGGTTTCTGTTTACACTTTCATGCAACCTCATTCGTTGAAATATTTTCACAAATATACTTCACGCTTCAATTAAATCAGGTCTATTGTTCTTACGCGTCTGTTTTATCGTCATTATAATGCTGTCACTTTTATCACTGATATCTTATAACTTACCGCAATAACTCGTTAAACTTTTTAACCTTACATCGAAAGAGTACATATCATTGTCTGATAATCATGATGAGCCTGTTGGTTACCCGTAATAATCGAAAAGTGCTGCAAAAATGATTTGCGAAGTATTGGGTCACATGATCAGATTACGACTTGACGATTAGATCAAGCCGAAACAAAACTTTGAAGTAGCGAGCTTCTATATTTGATACGGGGTCTTTGGTAAAACCCGAAGCGTTTGTCAGTGCTACGATAAGTTTTATATTGAGCTTTATATTGGCCTTTCAATTCACGTCAGAACATCACGTGACAAGACAATAACCAAACTGTAATGACTACGTCAGAGAAATAAACAGATTCTAATCTACGGCGGCTTTTTGTTTTTGAGCTTTTAAGAGCTTGTAATCAAATGTTCATATATTTGGCGCCTACAACACAACAGAGTAAGACATGGTGAATTTTTCGATACCAAATAACTGTAATGTAAATTTTGTTGCAAATCAACCTTGAACAGTAGTCAGCTTTAAAAAAGCAGCTTTTAAGAGAGTAGTATCATTCAATGGTAAGACAATTTGAGCCTATTAGCACTTTATCAGAGAGGCTAATTTTTCTATACATTGATTTGAGAAGCACCGCTTTGTCGACTTTTATTTATCACAAGCAATAGGCCAAACTTTTAATTTTTTTGTAATGTTTAGCAAAAAGAATAAACTAACACAAATCTCAAGTTATTGCACATTGTCTGTTTGATTTGTTATATCAAAATACATTAAGTGTGGTATACACAAAAGTTTTAATAGCGTAACAACCAACAAATGTACATGTAAAAAGAGATCTATACCAATTTTTATTTTATTTTAGGACCGAAATCTCCTAACAACTTAACAGTTGTCATTGGCAATAAAACAGCTCGGTCTTTTCTGGTAACTACAGTCGTATCTGTTAACACTCTATCTACAAGTGTACAAGCAAAAATCTTCTTTCAGTGTAATGCAGAAATAAATCAGATGAGTGTTGGTGAATGCGTCGCATCCGTTCAAGGTATTATTGTTATATAAATTCTACTAAGCATTTATTTACTGTTTAATATAGCAACCAACTTGAAAGAAATATTTAAAAAAATAAAAATAATAATATTTTGATATTTTTTAAAACTAAATATATTTTTATAAAATTTAAACATTTTTATAAAAAATTTATATTTTATAAAAAGGAAAAAATACGGGCTAAAAATAATACTGTGTCAATATTACCGTGCGAACAATGGTGCCAAAACTCAATAAAACACAAACCTCTCTCAACAATAGTGTCAACCCACAGACATTTTTAGGGGGAAAATTAATTACAGTCTTTGAGAATAGTAATTTAAAATCTTATTAGGAGAACTTTAGATTTAAACAGAACAATCTAACACGCTAGACTACTCACAACCCTACGTGAATGCAAACCTAGATTATCTTTATGTTAGTGAAAAAATATACAGAAATTGTCAGCGAGGTTAATAGTAGTCTGTTTAGGCAACTGAGACCGACTATGTTAGTGACTTGTGTAAGATGGAAAATCTCCACTCAACTCAATCACTGTCTGTCACAAGTTTGTATTGATCTGCTTCCATTTTGAATTACCTACATCAGCATCTTTATAGCAAACCTCCAGTTTATTTTATTTTTCTTGCAATAAAAAGTTGCTAGGGTTATATAATTATAGTTGACATGAAAACCAGGTTTGTTCCAATCTCTTAATTTTGCCCATAAATCCACATTTTTTTGCCATTTGATTGGTGAATATTTTTTATTGTACATAGAAAGGTTTTTTCCAATTTTATATGTGGCATTTGTTGCTTCTTGCTTTCTCATTATACAAGGTCAGTCTTGACTGTATGCATTACGTTACGCACAACGTAAAGTAGGCAGTGTTAGTTTTGAATAGGTTAAGTTGAGCTGGCTGTTCAGGGCATTTGTTCTTTTGTAATACTAACAGTGTGTTATCATTTACTCTGATCTTGCTTCATTCTACGCAGATGGTAAGTTTTGCTGCTCCAAGACTACTTCACTTGATACTACTTCATTTATATTTATAGTGCATGAGGTTCTTCAGGCGCGTTATTACAGCTGGTAATGTCTTTAATTGAGTTCAATGTAGCACCAAAACATCTATGCCATATAAAATCGTTGACAAAACCTTCATACGGTTTACGCTGCACTCTTGCGTCACGTTTACATGCTTGCCTAAGGCCACACTGGTTTAGATAAGTTTTGGTTGAACTCTTTTCCATTTTCAGATGTTAGAAGTGTTAGATGCAGTACTTTTAAGGTATTTAGTTGAGTGTTTTTGTTGTCGATGAACATATTTACCGTTGGCACAAACACTCTGTCTTTTTTATAACAATGTTCGAGCTAAACAGGCGTTCAACTCTATAAAAACTGGCTATGAAGAACTGCATGTCAGAGGCAACATAAGTCGCTAGTACACTTTAATCAGCAAATATTGCACATCTAACTATTTTCTTGATGACAGGAACACTGGCTTTGAAATTAGCTATGTTGAAAAGATCGAGACACTTATCATGTGTATGTACACTTCCTGATGTACGTTCTTGAAGCCAAGCTAAAATATTTTAGGCGGGTAAAAGGAAAATTAATATAGGACACAAATTTGCTTGACTCTTTTTTTCGTTGCCAAGCACTCATTTAAGGAGTATTTTCATTGATCCTACTGGTATGTTATCTACTAAAATGTATTATCAGGTTTGTTACTTTCACTAGATGTGAAAACCTTTGCAATTTGCTTCAGAGTCTATCTCTTGTTGCAGTATCAAAGGCCATTTCTAAATCTATTAATACTGCATAAAGCTAAGTAGTCTGTTTGGTATAGTTCTGGTTGATTTAGTAAATTGATTTATTGAATGTAATTCAACTTAATATATTTAAGCTGATTTACAGTCGTTACTATGGTGTTTTAGTTGTTTTGACATTTGCAATAAGTCTCCGATGGAACCTGTTGACATATCCTATTCAGTCAATTGAGGCTAAGTTCATGATCAGAAGAAAGATTATTTTGTCAATGCCACAATTCTTCCCGCCGGTTTTGTTAAGGGTGCACGATGCTTGCATCTTTCCATATTTGCAAAAATAGTGTACACTGAAAATTGTATGATCATATCAGGCACGCTTTATTAAAAAAGGTGTCAATTATTGGTTAAAATATGACAACATAGAAGCGTCAAAGCAAGTCTGAACCATAAAAAAATACTTATATACAATGCATACAAAATGATCAAAAAATAAAATTTTATGGATATAAAAGTATGAGCTATGAAATTTACAATTAATCTCAAAGTTTGGTCTAGTTGGTAAGCAGTAGTACTATACAAAAAAATTCAAAAATCAATAAATAATATTGATTATTAAATAATAAAAAATAATATAATAAATCAAATTCAATAAATAATAAATGTTCAACATGTATATGTAACAGATTCGAAAATGAATCTGTTGATGCTACTTACATTTTTGGTGAATGTAACCACAATAAACAGGTTGAGATTCAGTAGTTCTGGTTTATTCTGGTATAGAACTAGCTCTCAAAAGTGAGGATAGTGTATAAGATAATATAAAAAGATTGGGTATTAGCCTTAAATGTTAATAGTTCGGCGACAATTACCTGTATACTACTTCAAAGATATGGGATTAGAAAGATTACTGAAAGGGTATTTAATAATGTGAAGACAATTCCCTGTAATACTAACACGGCTATAACTTGCATACTAAACTTACAGGGAAATAAGCATCTACTATTGTTATAAAGTCAATAAATTAATTATTCACAGAGTTATTTTGTTGTCCATAATTTATTATAATAGATAAATGTCAGTAAAAGGACTTGCACCAAATATTTAGTAAATTAACAATTTATTTATAGTTTTAATTTGTTTTCAGAAAATATGGCTAGCTGCAGGTTGAATGTATCTGCCACTCCCAGAGAGTTCTACAATTTTACAGCTTTAGCGAGTTCTCCTTATTTACAAAATGTTTCACTAGAAAACTCAACAGTCATTTCAAAAACGCAACCTTTATTACGTAAGTCTGTTTGGTTGCTAATCTAGAAGGCAAACATTTTCAAGAACTACCACAGTTTGCCATGAAAGATTTTAATGGTTTTTGCAAGAATAAAAGCTTTATAAACAACTTGTTTGTTTTAATGCAGCACCTCAAAAGCTACAGAGTCAGAACATAATAAAGAGGGTTGATGAAAATCTACTACAATTGGAACTGATTCTTGTTACAAGATCACCAGCAATACAAACTCATATCAACGTATCATATTACACATTTGATAATATTTTCTGGGATTATATTGAGCCAAAGATATATTCTTTAACAGAATATGAAGGTAAGCTATACTTATTTCATTTACCGCTTACTAATCTGATACAAAAATTGTTTCATATTTAGTTGCAAATATTTGATACTAATCCTAAACAAGTTAATAAAGAAAATTATTCTTATGCAACATCACAGAAGTATAATGATTTAATTTAATAATAAATATTGTAAATATAATATATAGAATATATATTATATGTAGAATATAATGGTGGGAATGTCTGAAAACTGGAATTTAACAAATCACTGAGATTTATTTTTAGCTGAGAATCAAAAGATTTCCTTTAATTTCAGCCAGCTGAAATGCAACGTGTTTACGATTGTAACCGATTTGATTATTACCATTAACAAAATTTAATAAAGTGATTAGAAATTAGCCAAGTATTATTAAGTGTTTTATTGTACTTAGAGAAACTTTTTTAGTATTTTTTTAAGTTTGGCCAGAAAATGGCCAAGAATCACCACCGTCTGTATTAAACTTAGTTGTGTACTCTTCAGCAATTTAAGACAATTATAATAACTTACATTCTGAGTAATTGTTCGCAATGGCTGCAAGATTTGATAATTGTCAAAAGTTGCATACAAACCTCAGACATTTTTTAAAATGCATGAGCAGGCTAAAAGGGACTGTTTGCAACTAATATCTCATTAAGGTTGTTGTATTTTCAAAGTAGTAGCTCACCTCAATTGTTAGTCATTGCTAGAATCTCTCAGTATAGAGTTTCTACTTTATCACCTTTTAGTATTACCAGTTTTGTTAGTGATTATACTGTTGTAATCCGTTAATTTATAGAAAGTATTAATGAACATCGGAAGCCCAGCTCAACTAAACTAAAAAATGAAATATTCTTCCTTTTTTGAATGAGGAGTTGCAGTGGAATATATTTGCAGGTTGAAAGTAATGAACTACATTTGGTTCATCACATAGCCAGTGTGATAACTCAATGGTAGAATCTTCCGGTGAGACAGACATTTTCATTGATTAAAGGCCGATGGTGTTTGGGTTGGTGTTTCTGTAGATTTTCACAAACCACTTGACGTTGTTTGGATTTGGTTAAACAATTGTGAAGAGATTTTGTTCATGTCATTACTGGCTGCTTGAGGTGTGTTAGTTGGTCTATTAGTAAAAGTACCATGCTCTGCATTGGCATTGTCGATTATGGTGCTGCTGGTCTTTTAGATTCTTACTCTGTTTCTCCTAACCACATTGGTACCACTGTCAACATGATGAGATAGTGGTCCTGTGTGTTTTTTCACCCTTTTTCTGGCTCATTTTCCCTGCTGTCTAGTTTTTACGAAGGCATCGGAACTGATGAGAAGACTTATCACGTATTGAACAGTTTCTCATACTTTTTTTCTGCAATGCTTTATTTTGCTTTATCTGATTTGTAACATGCACAGATATTGGTCTGAGGTGGTCTCCCACGACTGGCAGACTACCATTGACAGATCTGTCAAATAGAATATATGCTGCTGAGTAAGTGGTTCCAGTAACTGGAGTTTCTCAATATGCTAGTTAGAAACGATAAACTCCTTTGCTCGAGTGCTCACACTTTTTCAAGAACAACTTGATTGTCTGAACGCAATGCTCAGCCATACCAATTCACTGCGGCTAATTGAGGCTTGAAGTGTGAATATTCAATGAGCATTATTGACAAAATCCTTTTTTGGATACCAGTTAAAAGGCATGTTGCCAGCCTTGATATATATTGACACTCCGTGAACAGCAAAGATTGGTTTCAGTGTTATAATAACATCAGTGACATTCATAAGTGACATAACATTCATTCAGTGACATAACATTCATGATATTCATTCAGTGACATAACATCAGTTGAGCATTCATAGTTCTGGAGAGTGTGACAGGTAGTCAATGACAACAAGATAGTTTTTTTTAATTCCAGTATATCTATAGTTAAAAAGTTCCATGGTACCTCAGGTGCACAGCGCGTCCATAAGGTCTTCTTTTGTTGACGATTACTATAGATATTGTCGCACATTCTGCAAATGAACCCACTTTCAAAAAGCTATCATGATTTATTTCAGGTAAGAATACAGATATGGCTGCACAATTCCAACATTTCTGTATGCATTAATGCCTAGCATGAATCATGGAAAAAATATTTTTTGCTGCAAAAGGTTACACTAGCCTCTCACCCAGATATATAAAACCATCATTTTTAAATAGCTCGTATTTTACAGACCAGTATGGTCACAAAGTTTGTAGCATTTAAAGCTTGCACGTCCAGGTTCAGTCATAATAAATGACATCATGACTTTTTATTACTAGGTCATCAGAGTAAGCTTTTCTTTTTTATCTGATAGCACGTCGGCAAAGTCTGTAAAGTGTGTACCCTCATAGTTTATCTCGTTTATCAGCTCATCAAATGATTTCTGCTTTTGTAAATTCTTTTCTTTGAAAGAGCTAAACAGTGTATCCGCCAAGTATAGTAGTTTGCCAGGGGTACACTGGACCTAGGTTGTATCATATCTTTGCAGTTGTACTAGAAGTCGTTTCAGTGTGGGTGATACCTAGTGTAACGACTTACTTGTAATAGATAATTGGTTATTGATCACACTAGATAAATGGAATGCCTATAGGTGTCACTGTAAAAAATTTTGCATCCAAAGACAATGTCTTGTCTTGGCTCCTTGTCTATCGGAGAGTTGTTAGTTTTAGCAGAAAACAGTTTTTATGCTTTCAAAACATAAAAAATGAGATGTTCCTTCTAAAGCAGTACAGTTCCTGAATCAGCTTATCAACCTGCATATGAGCATCTTTTGACACATTAAAATAAGCCAGTATCTCAGGTAGCTGAGCTCGTTCTTGGTGAACTAAACAGTTTTCTTTTGTTTCGCATCCAATACCCAAGGTGTTTCCTTACATAGAAGTATCCTCAGTAGTTCAGTCAAAGTAGACATGTTGGAAATCTAGAGCTTGAGGAAGTTCAAGGTAGCTGGTAGTTTTTGTACATTAGCCACATCAGTTGGGGATAGCATGGCAACAAAAGCTTGAACCTTTAAAGGATTAGTTCTCAAACCTTCACTGGACCTACCATGTTTAAAATATTGCACTTCTAACTGATAGGGTTGAACATTGTCTTTATTGAACTTGACATTGTACTCTCTAGCTCTTTCAATAACTTTGCAAAGGCTTTCATCATTTTCTTCTGTTATAGCACTATACACAAGCAAGTCATCAAAAATCAGTTGTCCAACAGTTTTTTTCAAAAACCTTTACAGCTGAATGTGAACCAAATCAAGATTGCTGGAAACAGTCGCAATCAAACAAAGTGTTGAAGGTAGTCAACAAACTGCTATGTTTCAACAAAGAGACATTCCAACACCCATCTTTCATATCAAGAATTGTGAAGTATTTCATTTTTGAGTACTTGAAGGCAATATCTTATAAGGTTGGAACTCTGTGATGTTCTCATTGAACTAAGGTTCTTAGGATCCAAACATATGTGTACTGAACAATCTTTAGTTTTAACACGTACCACAGTGATTACCTACCTGGTGAGTTTATCAACTTTTATTAAGATCTTCAGATTCCCGCAGTGTCCATGATATTCTGTTCACTTTTCACTTTTTACATCATGCTAAATAGGAGTTCTTCGCGGAGGATGAATGACAGTTTTTACACTTTCATTTGAGGAAGTATCATGCTTTTCTGTGAAACATCTGAAGTCTTTAAAAACCTTTTGGAATTCATCAAGAACAAAATGACTTATGTCATCAACTCATTTAATTATAGACAGTTGCTCACAAACATTAAGGTCAAAGACAGGTATCAGACAAAACCACTCTTTACGACTTCTTTACAACTTATTCACTTCTTTGTGTTAACTGCTCTACAAACTCGTGATCTTGTATTGGCATTATGTTGTATACGACGGGTTTCACACTGGTGGCCACAATGTCAGCATTAAGTTTCTTTGCCATAGCAAGAGTGATTGGGTTGATTTCAGCTCAAGTATTGTCAATGAACTGGGCTTCAGCAGTTTGTTGAATTACTCACCATGAGTGCTTTCATACAAGATATGCTCAGCCGTGACAAGTACTCGAGAGCAGCAAAAGGGCTCTCAATGGTTCATACAGACAAACTGTTCATATCATTTTTTAGATCAAAATTACTAGACTCAGGCCACTTTTCAGAAAACTCTTTAACGTTAACTGCTCTTGCAAATAAAGAATACCTTTGTTCAGATCAACGTCAGGCTCTGCAGTGCCAACACACTTTTTATGACACTTTTTTCAAAACGTTTTTTTTTCCACATGCTCTAAAGTTATTTTTATATGCAGAAAATTGACCTTGTAAATGTTCAAAGCAAAAAATTTGCAGAGTAACTTGAATGATGGGTTCCTGTCAATTGCCTGCAACGCTGGACTTTGCCTCCGATAACTATGATTGATGGCTGCTACACTCTTTGTGCTAGTCTTGTCACCTTTTGCCATCAATTTTATCGTAGTTTAGTCAGTTCTGATGCTCCGATTGCTTCAACAGAATCTGTTAGATTCTTTGTGTTGTAGCAAAGTAACTCCTTTTTGTTAGGTTTGTAAATCTGAGACCATAAACAACCTTGCATCCTGGCATCATGGCTTTTTTTTCACCAATGCCATACTTCACAGCTTGAGAGCAAATGCATTTTGCAAAAAGGTGCAAAGGCTTCCATGTCACAGGCTTGTTTGGATTACAGTAATTCTGAAACATATCTAGAACATCATCTACTGCAGCTTTATTTCTACCTGACAGAGCCTTAAGTTGAGAAAACACTTCAATACCTTTATCAAAAGCAATATGTGAAAACATCGCAATCTGCCTTCTTGCATTAGCAGCATATTTAGTAGGTTCCGGACCAGTCAGATATTTCATCTCCTTCAACGCAACGCCAATGCCCATCAAATGACTTTCATTTTTTTTAACTTTTTACCGTTCTCAGATAAATTGCCATCAAAGCAGAGTTCAGAGGGCTGTTTCAAACCTTTCATAGTAGCAGGATACTGACTAAAAACCATAACACAAAGCAAAGTCTGAGTAGCAGTGTATCTGAGTCAGTCAAAAATCAAACCTTTCTAACTAGTGGTTAGGCATATGTGAGTCACTCCTCGCGCTGTCGTTATGTTTTATTTTTAAAACACTGACTCACTCTAATTGTTAGTTAAGTAGAGTGAAATCTATCAACTTTAGTTTTGAGCCTTCTTCTTTCAGCTTAGTAGTAGATGTAGCTTAATGAATAATTATATTATTGTAGCATGTTAGTATTTAGACAGTAGTAACAAACATCAAAGGTGATATCTAAACTAAAACAAATTACAGCCAAGGTTACTCCTGCCAGTTCCATAACCTTCAAAGATCAGTGTATAACTT
Source organism: Watersipora subatra (assembly GCF_963576615.1). Lineage (NCBI taxonomy): Eukaryota > Metazoa > Bryozoa > Gymnolaemata > Cheilostomatida > Watersiporidae > Watersipora > Watersipora subatra. The sequence continues at coordinate 47,550,762 of NC_088713.1, forward strand.
ACATTTTTAACTAGTAAAATTAAATCTTAAACACTTTTGTACTTTAGTTCAAAAAAATTTTCTGTCCTTAATTAAAACATTCCCTGTTCTTTACTTAAAAAATAGCTTCCTAATTTTTTGCGTTGCAAAATGATTTGTCCCATAAAAACAGGTAAGCAACATGCGTTGCTCCATTGTGTGTCATGACGGTAGTTATTAACTCGCTCTATTTTTTTCTCAAGTAAATTATCATTGAAAGGTTCAGTTTGTTAGTAAAAGCAGCATATTTTTAAGCGTTTTTGAAATTTTATCTAACCTAGTTATTTATTATTAACAATACTGCATTTAAAAAAGCTATTAGTTTTTATGTCTCAGCATATTGTTGTGCAATGTTACTGCCATCATTTTGCAGCTAAGCAAATAGCTTTTCCTATTGGTAATAAAAATAACACTCATTTACAAACACTTGAAAATTGTAGAGCGTTCTTTTCATTATTATGCTGTTCTCAACCTCACTTCTTTGTTCTTCGCGCCTAAAAATAGATATAAAGTAAGAATAACAACTTTATCATGTCTCAAAAGTTGTACAGCTTCAGACCAAAAGATTATGTCAGATGAGTTTCTTCAGATCGGATTTATAGCCGCAGGTAAAGTATAGCATATATATAACATATAGCCGCAGGTAAAGTATAGCATATATATAACATATAGCCGCAGGTAAAGTATAGCATATATATATATAACATATAGCCACAGGTAAAGTATAGCATATATATATAACATATAGCCGCAGGTAAAGCATAGCATATACATGTATATAACATATAGCCGCAGGTAAAGTATAGCATATATATAACATATAGCCACAGGTAAAGTATAGCATATATATAACATATAGCCGCAGGTAAAGTATAGCATATATATAACATATAGCCACAGGTAAAGTATAGCATATATATAACATATAGCCGCAGGTAAAGTATAGCATATATATAACATATAGCCGCAGGTAAAGTATAGCATATATATAACATATAGCCGCAGGTAAAGTAATTATCTGAGAAACAACTTGTTTTTTCTCCTTTGTTTATGGGAGTCTCTATGCTTGTAGGCAAACACTATACTGATTGTTTTAATTGTTTGTAAACATTGTGATTTGGATGTTTACTATCTTTATTTAGGCGCTCTTATTAGGTAAAATGCATCAATACATCCCAGTAAACGCTAACCTGCTAACTTATGTTCTTGGTCAGTAGCCCTCAGCAAAAATGTTTCTGTCTTTGTGCAATAGATCATAGTTGTTAACAACATTTTACCAAATAGGTAGTTGACATTTAATAATATTATGTTACATTGACTATAAATTTTATTATATTTGTAGTTTATTAAAGTACATGGCATAGTTTAGGTAACTAGTAATAGCAGATTTCTATAAGTGAAATTTCATTCTGGATGCAACTACCATATGCAGTAAACGGTTAAAATTAAATTATCGTTAGTATGCATCAATGTAGTATATGTGAAGCAGCATGTTTCTTTTTCAATAAGTTGAACTTAATAACCTTCAACTCATCAATGAGCTAAACATTTAAAACTAGATTTGAATCTATCTGGGTTTTAGACTAACTTGCAATATTCAATTTATAAGATAGCATTTTTTCCTTTTTTTCTTATTTCGGTCATTCACAGAGTGATAAGGTTTGCATTTTAGTTCTGTTGCATGTTACATACCATTCAGGACTTGTTTCTCGTTCTTGTTTTTAGGATTAGTTAAAAACTATTTTCTGTTAAACTTAAAAATACACAAATGTAAAAACAGTCTGCTTAGTCTAGAGACAGCTCCAACTTTGTGAATTAAGGACTTTTTACTAGCAGTATATATATATATATATATATATATATATATATATATATATATATATATAAAGTGCTTCACAAGTTTACAGAAGGCAGATGACATCTTTGAAGCATCTTTTTAGAAGTTTTACAAATAGCGTTGTATACAGCTTATAGAACTGGATAAAAAAACAGAATTTGAGCAGAAAACTAACTATTTTTGCGCATTTCAATTTTCTGACAAACTTTTTTAATAGTGTGGTCTTTAACAATTTATCAGCAACCTATGTTAAAATGACGTTAACCTAAGCTAACATCTTTTATTGTTAGGAGTGGTCCTTTGATTTGATGTATCCAATTTTGTGAATGATCTATTTTTTCAGAATTATGTATTTTACCATAAAAGGGATAAAAATTGATTACGTACTATGACTTTTCTGTTGCATTTTGGTGAAAGAAAAAAATGGTAGCATTTAACAAGAGATTGCCAGCTTATACTTTTTCAAATGTACTATAAACTGGAGAACTTATTACCAGGTTATTGGTCATTCTTTGAACATCCCTCTAATTTGCCAAGTAGTAGTTGTTTTTATTATTTATTGCAAATACAATGGTATTCGTAATTATGAAAAAACTTAGTAAATATTTTGCATTATTTGTCACTTATGCTATAAACTAACATTTTTCTTCATTTCAGACTAAACATAGTGTACAAATTTAAAAAAGAAAGTTCTCTAGACATTGTCTTTCGCCAATACTTTTTGCAAGAATTGTAAGGAAGTTTTTAGTAGCTCACTTTATCTCATCTCATGATTAACATTAAGGCTGGCCAACTGAATATTAAGACACTACTAAAGCTTTAAAGATCACTCATTTACTTTATATAGTTATCCACACATATGGAATTAAAAGCCATGAAAATTTCACCAACAATGTAGATAAATTTAACCTCAGTTATAAGAGGATTTTTTATCAAAATGTAGCAATACGCTATTTTAAGCCAAAACCAGTTTAAAAAGGCAAATATCAATTGACAATAGGAATAATAATGGCTATAACAGTCTTATTTTGCTATTGATGTATATATTGCTGCAATTTAATTACTAAATACTAAACAAACTTTGAATTAATATAAAAATAATTTTTTTATGTTAAGTGATCAAATAATAATAATAATTATTATTATTATTATTATTTGATCACTAATAATCAAATAATAATCAAAATAGTCAAAATAATTAAATAATAATTATTATTATTATTGTTATTATTATTTGATCACTAATAATCAAATAATAATCAAAATAGTCAAAATAATTAAATAATAATTATTATTATTATTGTTATTATTATTTGATCACTAATAATCAAATAATAATCAAAATAGTCAAAATAATTAAATAATAATTATTATTATTATTGTTATTATTATTTGATCACTAATAATCAAATAATAATCAAAATAATCAAATAATAATAATAATTATTATTATTATTATTTGATCACTAATAATTAAATAATAATCAAAATAATCAAAATAATCAAGTAATAATAATTATTATTATTATCACAACTGTAGAAAACTTCAAATGATTCTTGATAAAAAATTTTAGAGCAACCAATGAGGCCAGTGGGGCTGAGTGCATCATTAACAAATGTCACTAGGCAAAGTCATGTTATCCAGATTAGTTGGAAAGCTTCCAAAGTGATCACTCAGGATAAGTTTAATGTAACTGTTTGTCAAGGAAGGTCTTCCTGCAAAACTCAAATCTATAATCAACTGATTGACGGTTCGCCTAGAAAAATTAATGCTTATTTTACTAATGTGAGGGTAAAAGGGTTTGGATATTACTACGTAGAGGTACGGGCAATCTCTAATGGAATATACGGCCGTAACAGAAACATCACTTTTGCTGTTGGTAAGATCTGTTTTTAAGTAACATTTAAACAAATTGTGTTTACAACTGCTTTCCATTAGTTATATGAAAAGACTAACAATTTCTTGAGTTCACACAAGTCTCTGTTTTATAATCTCTTACATCATTGGCTACCAGTTGCTAATATTTGAGAATCATGCCTAAAAATGCTCAGATATTTTTTCAAATAGTTTGCAAACAAAGGTGGTGATTATAAAAAAACTTTTGGAAGTTTAAAAAATAATTTAAAAAGACATGCAAATCTCAAACAACACATTGCATCTCGATCATATTGGCTACCAATTATATCTACTGTATTTGAGTGTTATTAAAGAACGATTTGGTTTTAGACTTTTATACTACTTGTAAGCATTTTTACTACAACTAGAAAAGCTGCTTTTTAAAAAAATTAAGCTTTCGTTCTGACTATTTAGTTTTTTGTAGTAAAAAACCTGCCAGTCCGTTCATTTACTTGAAGCAATGTTGGTCAAAACAGGGCATTACACTATATAAGGTCTATGTATCATCTTACATCATCATATTTACTTTAAACCCTATTTGAGATCAAGCATTTAGTCATTTGAAAAGTCATATAGTAGTAAGTCTTCTGTGTTGAAATAATAATGCTTTTTTTCAACGAATTCTGAAATAAGCAGCAAACTTAGCAGACAAAGCACAAAGTTTGTAAGAAATACGAATTCTGTCTTGAACAAATTGTTTCGGCAAACACAGAAAAATATTCACAAGCTAAAATGTTAAACAAATCATAAAAATTATTGACCAGCTAGTTTCAAAACATCTGGAACATTACAAAAAAAATATAATCATGAGTCAATTGAGGTTTCTAAATGCATTTCTATATTTCATATTTGCTACAATACTTTTGTTAGTCTAAACTGTCATTAAAAGCCTAAAAGCAAAATGCAGAGTCAATGAAAACTTTAGTTTTCAGCAGAATTTTGACTCATTAACTATGGTTTAAAATAAATTGAGATAAAATTTATAACAAAATATTTGTTTTAATTAAATAAATTTATTAAAATAAATTGAGTAATTGAGTAAAAAATTGATCCTATTTTTGCATTATTACTTACACCAATAAAAAGTATATTTTTCGTTCGGTTCCAAAAACAAATATCAGTTGTAACTTAAATTCACTTTACGTTTTTTAGAGTTTCTAAGCTTAATGAATTTAATTATACATTTTTCCTAAATATTTTTTAAGTTGCGCATATTACTAAGTAAAGTGTGGGTTTCGCGTTAAAATAGCACCAACTTACATGTACTTTCATACAATATCTCTTGCACTGAGTGTAGTAGTTTGCTTTTATGATTCAAACAGCAGTAGTTCTGATTGGTTAATAGTTAGTTCTTTATTCATGACATTTTGTTCGCATTTAATTAAACCCATTTAATTATGTTGTCTACATTTTTATTCACTATTTTAGTTCCGGACAAACCAAAAGATCTGAAAGTTATGGTCTCTCACACAAACAGCGGTGACGCTGTAAGTGCAAGCTGGCAAATGAAGATTAACTCAGTATACAAGTTTACTTTTCGTCTTTGTCATTCTGATGAATCGGCGGAATACTGTTATATTAACCAGCGGATTACTTTAGAAAACAAAGATGGCTCCCGGTTTATGTATACGTACCAGCCAAAAGTTGTTTTTACCAAAGGAGTGTACATTCTTTCAGTGCAACCATCGCATGGAATTTTTTCTGGAAAAGTGGCAAAGAAGTATTTTTCAATTGGTAGGTACGTTAAATTTGTTTCTTGGTATATTTTCTGTTGTCTAAGTTTCTATTTATATTAGGATATTCTTGTTTATATGTTATTATAGTGTTGCATTTAGTTTGTTGAAGTGTTATGGAGCACTGTTTACTAACAAAACCCAAAATATTATTAGTACAATGAATAGGTTTGCCGAGAAGCCAACCAAGCGGGTGGTAGTATTTTAAAATCAAGCCATCAGCTAGCTTGCACTTCGTGTTTTGCAACTGACAAAGCAGGTCTAGCAGGACGCTTAACTGGACCCGCTACTGTGAGAAGGCTTTTATAGAAACTCATAGTAGTGTCTGCTGCTTTGAGGGTTAGGTTGATGTTTCAACCAAAGGCGAATGGAGTTAACTCCCACACAAAATCTACTGCCTTGTAGCATTAGAAAATGATTAAGGCTATAGGAGAAAACTTTATACAAATCACCACTCATACCCATAATAAATGCACAAGCAGAAAGAAACCCCTGCGGCGCCGAGGAAATAGGACAAGCCTGTCAACTCTTGCCCGACAGCTCACCTGTACCACCCCAGGCAGGGAGTGGTCGTCAACCTCTTACTACAACAACTACTACCAATGAGAATGAGCAAGATGTTGCATTCTTTGGCCTTTTGTTAAGACCCGGACTAATAAAAGAACTAAACCTACCACCACGCAACTGTGAAGAAAAACTTTATAATAACATTAATGATAATAATAATAGTTTGTATGATTATAATAATATATGCCGTCGCAAGGATTATTAACAGAACAAATAACATAACATCCTTACCTTATTGTTTATTTGTATATTGCTGTAATTTATGTAATAAACACCGGTACTAAACAAACTATGAACATATAACAAATAAATTTTTTTTGGGTGTTGAATAGTTATCACTAATTATCACCAAATTATATGATCACTAGTGTATGTGTTTCAAAATTTACTCAGTATCTTTACAAAATGAATAATTATAATAAAATAGTAGCTTTTTTATTAATGATTTGTTTGTGTACTTACAGAAGGTGAATCCCAGCAGCTTTTATGGTTACTTATGGCAGCACTTTTAGCCTTCCTCGTCTCCTGTATCATTGGGTTGATAGTATTCATCAAAAAGCGTTCACAAACACTGCCTTATATTGTTCAATTACCTGAAAGGGACCCTTCAAGACACACTATACAAATGAGCCTTAACTACCTTCATTCTGGTGCAGCTGGAATTGATTGGTAATCTTTTAAAAATATCAAATCAAAAGAATAATATGATGAAACTCTTTTGCCAGTTTAGTATACATAATAAATGTAAGCAATCAAGTATCAAAAACTTGAAGTACATGAAAGGCTATAGAAAAACAGCAGCTCAACATATTTAATAAACAGGCTATCTGAATTCTTCCCAATAAAATCTGTTAAACATGAACCCATTAGCAAAAAACAAATTTGGTTAAAACAGGTCATTTTCAAACTAAACTCAGGGCAGAAAATGTAAAAATTCGAGAAGATGCAAGAAAATTTGAACAGAACAGCGAATACAATGTAAATACTCATAAAAATAAATCGTAACAAGCCTTTCAATTTACAATTGTTTGCGCCATTTGTCAGGAAGTATCAGATAATCAGATTACGCTTTGAGGATTAGACCAAGCTGACACGAAACTGTAAATTAGCGAGCATCTTTATTTAATATGGGCTTTCCGGGAGAACCCGAAATCTTTATCATAGTTAAGAATGTTAAGCAACTTTTGTATTGAACCTTTTATTGGCCTTCAATTTCTCGTGATAACATTACATGTCAAAACAATAACCACAATGTTTGAGTACGTCGTCAAAATAAAGAAATTTCAAACTATGGTTTTTTGAGATGGCTGCAATTAGCTGTTCTTTTTTTAACTTTTAAGAGCTTGTGATCACATTTTCACATTATTTACACTTACAACACAGCAGCAGAGTAAGACATGGTGAATCTTTTGATACCAAATAACTGTAATGTGGTTTTTGTTGCAAGTAAACCTTTAAAAAACAGTTTATCTGAACTTTTTGTTTTGTGATGAAATCTTTTAGCCAAAAAACCCACTAGTGGAAAACACTTTTGGCTAAACTAATCTTTTTTCAAGCAAAATATATGGTAGCAAAATGGTAAAATGAGAGAAAAGGTGAGAAAATGTGAGGAGATGTCAGGAAATGTGAACAGAGCCGCGAATACTAAGTAAATTCCCATAAATCAACGTGGACACAACTTTCAATTTTACAAATGCAACTACGATATTAGCAAAACATGTCAATAAATAAACAGCTAGAACTATCACAAAACTTTTTTATAAATAATTTTTTGTGTTTTTTAATTTTCTATTTTATTTTATTATTGTGTAGCAATATTTTCTTTTTTTTGAGTAAAATGCTATAGGTTTACTTGCTACTTAGAATGCTACAAACTGCTTTGCTACAAACTGTTGTGAGGTCTTTAGTTATAGATACTGCACAGCCATAAACATTACATTTTTAATAAAATTAAATGCTTTTTCAGTTCTTATTAAAATAAATATTTTAGTTGATTAAACATTCCATTTCTTGAAACTCTAAGTAACTTTTAATTTCTGTTATTTACTGCGTGTTTGTTGCATTTAGGGCATTGATGGGAGGACTTCCAAACCAATACCCTTTGCCCTCTGTCAAGCAGCTTCCCATGAGTAAGATATCTAAAATACAGTTTTTATGGAATGATTGTTTTCAAAGTAATTACTTCAAAGATTTCGTTTTAAAATTAAATGTTTTTGCATTGATGTTTTGGCAAATACATGTAAAATCTACACCCAGTAAATTTTGTTTACAGTCATATGTTATATGATATTGTACTCTTTTTATATTAAAGAATAATGTATTATATTGTTTTTGTAGTATATTTTGTTGTATTTAATTGTATCAAGCTGTATTATAAAAAATATTTAATTATAATATATTATATTACCTAAAAAAGGTCATTAAGTATTTCAGTATTTTTCATTATAATATGAATCTGTGTTATATTATGCCATATTTTACTGTATCATATTATGTTATTTTATATTTCATTTTGGTATATAATAACATGTTGTATTACATTATTTTACAGTGTACTCTAACATATTGCATTATATTTTATAATATTATACTATTTTATGTTAGAACATAGTAGGCTATATTAATTTACATTATATTATACATACCATATATAATATAATATATTATATTGTGTGGTATGATATTCTGTTACACTATATTTCATTGTCCCACGACCGAACACGAGTGGAGCGGATGTTTGAGAGTTTTATGATAAATGCATGTGCACACAACTCATGAAAATTATTCATCAACAGCGTCGCAAATCCTTGTACCGAAATCTCATCAACAAATTTAACCATTTTTTAGTGGAGTCCTTTAATTATAATAACGATACGAAACACATTAAAACCTATTTAAGTATGTTACCAAGTCTTTGTAAATTGTCAACAATATATTAAAACTTACCCAACTGATCGGATTATACACAAATAGACAGATTAATTTGGCCGAAAATTGTTATTAAAACTTGCCAAGCCTTATTTGTATCAAAATTACTACCGGCAAACGAAACGCCGAGCAACAGAGAATAGAACCATTAAGTCGTGCGCATTTCACAAAAAAATAGCGTGCACATTTTACCAGTCTATGGCATTGTCGAATTGCCGAAGGTTTCTGTAATTAACGTAGAAGTACTGAAATATAATCTTTTCTATTTTGCCAATTTCAAAGTAACTGACATTTTGGACACTTTTGAGTACTTTGGTATTCTAATTGATGTCCAAAGCAGTGAAAGTAAAGGAAATGACGGTTATATTTTTTATGAGATTCTTATGAGATTATTAAAATATTTAATTATAAGTTTGGATGACTATTGAAGTGTTATAGTCACACTAACATCATCGATGATGGGCAATATGTTACTGTTATTATCTTTTCTGAATAGTTTTGTTAAATAGATTTTCTAAAACTCTATATATAAATATCACAACTTCTTGATATTGTTAGCTATGATGTTTTGAAATGTAAACAAAATTGTGCTCTGGTTTTCTATCATTACTGTATTACTGTATTAATAATATTGGTTATTCTAATAATATCAGTGCATTTTACTTCTAATATTGCATTTCTCCTATTGCAGGGGAGAGATATAAACATATAATCTTTTCCTTTCATTATGGCTGTTTTTTGTACACAATAACTGTTACACCTACACCCAATACATTAGAGCTACCATTGCAGTTATCCTATTGCACTGCAGTGCCATTTGACTGCTTATATTGCATTTCTCAACCATCAGTACCCTTTCTTATTTCTAATATCACTTTGGTCGTGGGCTGTATGACAGGAGAATTTCTAGTATTATGTTATAAAAGATTATATTATTTAATATAGCTGAATAATTTAAGGATGGTATGAATAACATACTTTCTCTGTTCTAGAAACTTAATTTTAAACAACCTGAATATACACATTCTATCATCATGAGCTTATTGTAAACATTGAAGCTGGTTCTAAAAAGTTGTTGGTCAACATAATAAAACATCATCAATTTCGCGCTATATCTTTATTACAAATCTTTCTTATCCCACTCACATACATAGGGTTACTTAGTATTAAGTGAATGGTTCAGGTCCATTTGCTAACATTTAGTGTAAATTCATTGTTATAAAGTCTAAATCTTCGGAATGAAGGCAATGATTTAAGAATATTCTAGGAGAACTCTAGAATAAACTAAACGAATTGCCCTAAACCTATTTTTCTATTCTAAAGGATTTGGGTGGTGTGAATAGCGCAACTCAATTGTACTAAGAATTTACGGTATTGTCAAAACTTATAAGATTAGTCAATAATTCATGCCTTTGTTCATCTTACTACCTTGTTTAAGAGATGTCAATATTTTTAAGTACCACATAATGCACTTCACTATATGTCGACATTTGGCCATATTCTAGCATGAGTGAAAGCTTTTCAGTCGCATTTTGACACCACTATGATGTGATTGTATAACCTATGAGTTACAAATATTATTAACCCTTGGGGTACTAAAGCCGTTTATGTCGTAAAAAGATACTTGTTTCAGTGTACTAATCCCATAAAATTTTGACAGAATTCAGTCTTTGATGGACCATTTTTAAATCATTTTATTTATTCAGAAAAATGCATTATAATTTATAATTATTGACTCAGGCAATTTTTATAGGCTTTTAGCCTACCGTAATTGCCCAGGTCAATAATTATCGTAGCCTAAAAAACTGAGCCTTTTTATTTCAAAACTGATTACCTGATTCATGCAAAAAAACTCTGCTTCAGTCAGTAAAAATATGAACTATGATGTGATAGTGCCGTTATGTTTATCAAGTGTTCATAATATCCGGCCACCTTACCAACAAACGCCATTCTCAGAGCCGCCAATTACTAGAAAAGCTGTTAAAACTATTGTATCACAAAATTAATTAGTTTATAATACAAATAATTAAATACATGTCATTACACTATGTTTTGACTTATGTCACTTTGTTAACAAAAACTTATTGTTATTCTTTATTTCTTAGAAACTTACTGTATATTAATTGTTTAAAAATGCTGCATCTAATGATATGTAGTTTAAAGTCGTATACATATCTAAACAAATTAATACAGCAAATCATTGCTACAAGAAAATTTCTCTTAAAATGTGAAGTCTCAAATATTTTTATGCTGCTGTAGTTTGAAAATTTATCCAAAACTTTTATCAGTATGGCATCATTGGTATCAAAGTTGTTACGAATCAGCAACAAGTCTTTAAAACCTGTGATTGCAATCAAGGCCGCCACTCAATGGAACGGCCTTATCACTTATCAATTGTTACTTGTATCCGGATTATGATAATTCTGATCACTTAAGCAGAGTAGGAAACAGTTCGGGCAGCAGAATCTACTAAATATACATGTACTAGCTGTGCTACGCAGCCTGACCCGCGTATTAAAAATCAGCTTATAAACAATGAGAGGTAATGAGAGTTGCCTGCCACTTACTATTAGTCTGGCACATTGCTTATTAACAATCTGAGTAAGCTTACTAATAAGAGCTACCGCTTCTCATGACACTGTGTCATAATGAAAAGCGGTAGTGTATTTGTTCCCATATAGTGACATATATCACGTAGTGAATATCCTTCAGGAATCTCTTAGTGAATTGGTAAGGTGTTGGACTGCAATAGGGAAGGTCCGAGATCAAATCCTCTGAGGTACGAATCATTTATTCCAAGCTATAGATGGACATATATAATGATGGGCGATTACACAAACTGAGAAATATATAGAACCGTGTTCAATTTAAAAACCAAGTCACTTAACAAACGGTGCTACATAGAATTACTTTTACATCCGTAGAGTAGAAATTTGGCGACCAACTACATATTATTTTGTTTTTTTCTTGGTGATCAATCGTTTTTATATTAAAAATACTTAGCTAAAGATAGTTTGAAGAATTTTTTAATGGGAAATCTCAGTAAGTATTTTAAAACTTTGAGATCCAAATTCCCTAGACCTGTCTTTTTCACGATGTTCTATATTAATAATAATAACTATTTTAATATATATCAGAACTTCAACATGTTTTAGGCAAATTACACAAGCTCTTACTTTTGTTTTGTTACATTGATGTTCTTTTTAATATTTTTGGCACAGCAAATCTCAATTTCACTGAACATTTATAAAAATAAATAAAAAGTCATCTAAATCAAAAAAGTGGGCTATCATTGGTTGGAGCACCTTCACTGGTTGTGTTACTTGCCTGTAAGTTTGCATCACACCTTATTTTCTTCTAAAAAGAATAATGGGTGATGTTAAAAAAAGGTATACCTTATTTTTTCTAAAAATAAGGTATACCTTTTTTCACCTTATTTATCAGTCCATATGCAACGAGACCTGACGATTTCGTCTATAGACAAATCTAGATGTAACCATGTAACTGTAGTTCTATGTCTATTAGTATTGATTCTACTTGACAGCAGTTTTAAAGTTATACTATCTTCAATTGTTGAAGTGAAACTGATGGTATTTTTTGGCAATAAAACTCAATTTTGACTTATCAACTTTTCATTTACATGTATGTAGCAGCTGACAACATCTTAGCCAGTCCCACTAGAGACATAAGTAGAGCTAACTAGTTGGCAAGTAGCGTGTGATTGGCTTAACATAGTAGCATAGTAGTATAGGAACCTTGCTAGACCGGATGAAAAATTTATAGCTAGTCAATTGAGTATTAATGGCAAACATGTATATTAATGTTTTGTAGTTGGACCCTCAATATCTGGTTCAAATCCAGTACTACCAGAAGTGTTTGATCACGAATACTTGAATGATATTATGGAACTGACTGATGGAACTTACTACGAGTAAGCGAACAATTCAATAAGACAATATTCAATCATTTATTATATTATATATATTATATATTCATATACATGTATATACAGTATTTATACATATATTATACATTATACAATATATTCAATAAACAGTCAATTCAATAAGACAATATTCAATAATTTATTACATTATATATATTATATATTTATATATTTCTATTTATATATGTTTTATATATTTATACATATATTATATATTATATAATATATTCAACAAACAGTCAATTCAATAAGACAATATTCAATAATTTATTATATTATATACATTATATATTTATATATATATTTTACATATATTTATACATATATTATAATATTATAATATATTATATTATATTCAATAAACAGTCAATTCAATAAAACAATATTCTTTATCTACATCTGTGTTGGCAATTACTTAAAAATCGAGTATTGTGTCTGCCTAGTGTACTGCAAGAAAAATACTGCAATCAAAAGCTGTGTGTATTTTCAAGAGCACTTTTTGCAAACAATAGCTTTAGTATGTTGGCTAGAAGTCCGAGTCTAGTAGCAAAAAATCATCAACATTGCACAAAGCAATATAATTTTTTGTATCATTACTCTCACTGCAAAGAATAGTTTTTGAATTTACATGTGTTTTAGCATAAAAAGCCAGAAGTCGAGGAACCTAATACGCAAGTCACAATCGGTCGAATATCTGTCAATCAGCTGCAATGATGAACTTACTGTCGCTGAAAACACAGAAGGGGTGCAAACAGTAAAAAAATGATAGCTATAAAACTTAGTAGTTCATTCAACTGTTGGCGTCTAATCATATTAATCCTGCAAATACTGTGCAATCCTATCTTTAGAATACATGTACATACCATTGATAATTAATTAGCCTAAGTAAAATAGCCAATTTTGTAGGTAGGTCATTTTGCCATGAAGGAATACTGCTTCCGATCCTTAATAAATGACTGCACATACAAAATTCGCTATTACAAAAAAGAAAAGAGAATATAAAACATCCTGATGTTTTTTACAAACTTTGATTAATTATTTGCTTATCTATTTTATTTAACTTTGGTTTATTGTTTGCTCATTGTGTTGCATTTGTTTATTTGCACATGAAGTGAAAATAGCCAAAACGTTAGGGAACTTGATGCTTGATTCAAATACAAAAATAGTTTAAAAAACCCGAAAGAACAAGATAGTGTGTTGACTTTTTGGTGGTGAATTTAGTTTCAGCAATATTTTTGAAAGTAAATTTTTTGACTACCGCATCTTCAATTCAATAAAAAAGATAGCTCTTCAAGTATATATTTCATTGTCATAATGCTAGTTTTATTGTTTATACTTGCTGTTATCCAATTGGCCAGTAGAAACTGGCATTGAATTAATTAATTCTAAAATCACACAAGTCTTGAACATCTCTACAACATCGTCGGAAACTTTTTGGATCAGAAGCCTTCTTATTCTCAATAATCACATTCGCTCCTGTGCAAAAGCCTTATTGTGATATCCAATAGAACTAGAAATTGGGGTAAATAGTTTTTTTTTAACTTTAGATTGCCAGATGGTGTTAGTGACTAGTATACAAGTGGTTAAAGACTGTAAAACAAAACAATATGTTCTAAGCGTGCAGTTCGATGAAAGAAGAAGTTTCTCTTACTCTCTGTATTTATGTGGGATTTAATTCCACCTACACGAATAGACGGGTATGCCTCACAATGCTGCACAGAAAATTCAGTATCCACTGAAACAGATTTACTTAGAATTTTTTCCTGTATTGTTATGTCAGTAAGTTTGTGACGCCATTCAAGAGAATGCCAGTCATCCATATCCATTTGATCAGTGATTTTATCATACTTCCTTTTGCGGAAGGCCCAATGATATGCTTTACGGTTTATCGTTAGGCCTAGATAGCGCATCATCTGCTTTTTTCATAAGTGTATGCCACCATTTTAAGACAGAATTCTTGAATTCTAAATGTAGTTTTGCGTTTATCTCTGATAGTTCCTCGCTACCCAACACTCACACTGAGGACTTATGATCAGTTTCATCAAAGAAGATTCACTCTAATAAATAATAATAAAATTTGCTTCAAGCCCATAAAGCTGCTACCATTTCTTTTTTGATCTGAGCATATCTTTAGTCAGGTGATGTCAAAGTCCTAGAGAGATATGTCACAAAAATCTAGTTTGTAGAAACCGATCGGTGTATCACAACTCCAAGGTAACTCTTCAAGAATGTATTTCATTGTCAACCTGCTAGTTGGCAATCGCTTAACTTGCAGGTTGTCAATGAAAAATTATTCACTGTCAACTTTGGAACCAACTTTTTCTCTCGCCATGCCATTTGTTACGTCAATGTGTAACAATTTTATAAGTGTAAAACTTTGGCTACATTTTAAAGTACTGTATATTCGAGAAAAGTTGGAAAAATTGTGGTGATATACACCATGATAAGCAAAATTGCTCCAAATATTTTGATTGGTTGCATAATTTAGAAATCCTTAACAGAAATAAGCCATATTAATCAAGGGTACTAGAAGCTCTTACAAATCAACAGCATTGTCTGCTCAAACAGGTCAATTCTAGAATTAAACAAGTACATAAATGAAATATCTGCAGATATTTTCTGTCTCTCGGAAACAAAGATTAAGAACGATTCTTCATTAGTAGTTGACAACTATACAACTCTTATAAAACTTGACAAAATATCTAACCAAGGAAGTGTAGGACTACCTATGTGTAACTCACTAACTGTTGACAAAATGGTGGTATTAGGATGTAAAGATGTTGATGCCTTGGATGCATCGGTGTCTTTGGGAGCCAATCGCATATTGATTTCCCCAGAATACATCTCACCAAAACATTGTACAAATATGAACAAGTTAATGTCATTTATTTCTAACCTAACAAAACAGTGCTCAAAATTCAAGTACAAATCAGTAATAATTGCTAGTCACTTAAATGAAAGATATCAAAACTTGAAAAGCCTATTAAACAATCCGCTGGGTGTCATGGTGAAGAAATTTAGTTAAGAAGATGCAATGATGATCATAAAATCATTAAAACAAAAAATCCTTTTCGCTGTGAAACTGAAGGCATGCAGATAAATATACAGTAGTGATGTTACCCTATATATCGGTAAAACTCATTGGTTCTCAGAAGGTAGTTAATGAAACTCTCTACAGTTTCAATTATAAAAAGGGCATGTACCTGTATAGACTAAGGTCTTCTTCAAACCAAGTCTTCAACAAAATAAAAATAATTTATCATTGGAAATCAGCTGACTGGGAAGCTTTCCAAAACTTATTTGACAAAAGGCAGCTGACAAGTTATACCATAGTTAACACATTAACTATACTTAATATTAGAATCACTCGAAGAAGAATAGAATGATATGCTGGCACTACTGAAAAATGCAAAAAATCCATTACTAAAGTGAAAGGGTCAGGAGTAAGTCATATTGGAAACTAGAATTTACAAGAGTTTCAACATTCTAAGAAAAACAACAAAAAACTTTAAATCAATTTGGATCAACTTTTGCGAATGGAGACCTTTCTGAGGATGTTAAACAAGTATTCGCTGATGTGCTCAATTCAGAGAAAACTGAATACATGCAAAAGCAAGCAGATACGCTAAATTTTAATGACAACCAAATGTTCAGAAACCACTTTAAACAACATTTTATAAGAAATCAAAACATTTTGAACCTTTTGTCATTAAAATTATAGTTTTAAAATTTCGTTAGTCACATATTTTAATTGTTGGACTTATAGCATAAAGAAGTATCATTTACTGGTAAATATCATTTGCTTACAATAGCTTAACACCTTCATTAGTATCCGAACCAGTAATAATCAAATTAGTTCCCATAAGCTAAGCAAAACCTTACAAGCAAAACATAGTCAAACTAGAGTAAGATGACAAAGCGAATTCAACACTGACGTTCTGTGTGGATTCGGCTTGGTTATGCATAACATAATTTCTCCACATCCTCTTATAATCATACTACAACGAACATGCGTTAAGCGAGCGCATTGTAATTAACTATTCAAATTTAAATAAATTTAAATAAAATATTTAAATTTAAATAAACCAGGATAAATCAAATCTATAATATATCAATCGATAATATAGGCGCATAGAGTCAGCAATTCCACTTATGCACGCCTGCAGTTTATAAACATGGCTACCAACTGATAGTAATTTTATTCATTCTCCTTTTCTACCATGGCCCTTTTTAAGGCCACCATTTCTATCTACAGAGCTCTATTCCGCGATGACAATGGTGGGAATTCTGTGTCACACTTGGTGCCAACTTTCTTTTTTACAACTTTAATTTATAATTTAATTTGAATAAGAATTAATCGGTTAATTTTAAAATAAAATATATAATTCCTTTAGAAACCCAAACCAGGAATGGGTTGCAGATAAAAAACCTATTGTCTTTTGAGCTATGTGATGATCTGGTAAGCTATTTTCAAAGCTACTTTTGGTTTATTACTACCTGCGTACTATTGATTACTATTGATTACCTTTATTACTCATTATTGATTTTGATAATTGTCGAGGGCGTTTACAATTTACATTATATCATCGGTAAAATATAGTTTCTTTTCAAAAAGTCCTAGACCCAGAGTATACAGTATATACGGTATATTTTTTGTTTCCATTCTTTTAAGGGCCTTTAAGTCGCACAACGTTCCTTTTTTATATTGACAAAAAAGTATTGCATAGTGTATTATCAATAAATAATAACTATTATTTATTGATAATACATTAGAAAATAATAAATAATAATTATTATTTTCTCTAATATTTCTTGAGTATTTAAGATAATTTTGCAATAAGAAAGGAAAATCCTTCACAGTATATACTCTATATCGTAACGCTCCTGAGACTTTTTGAATAGGAACTATATCATATTTATATTCGCCGTCTGGGCAATGACATTGCTAAGCTAACATGAGCCCAGGTCCGTGTCTTTAAAACAACTACTGGGTGGTCCATTTGAGACCTCTGGATTATCCGGGTAAGGAAACAAGACTAGTTATTACAATTAAATCTGAGTTTACGATTATAAGAGTTTAGACAATGATGTCAAAGCTAGTTAGGCGGAAATGCCACGCCTCCAATATATAACATATAACTGAGGCACTAACATTCACTGTCCAAAAATCCACTTCAAAATGTAGATAAGGTTACTTAACCACAACAATTTCACTTCTCTATTCTTTACTTTTTTGCTGACTCTCATTTATTGGGAGTTTTCTTTTCTTAGATGTTTAAAAGATAACTTCAAAATCAAATAAATTGTAAAGCCATTTTTTAAATAAACGAATTGCAAAAATTTTGATAATTACTTTGACTTTATAAGTTGTAGATGTCTTTAAATTCTTACTTTGGTTACACTGACAGATTTGCAGCAGAAACAACAACAAAGACATTATTTTAATAATTGATAAATTAAAATGTTAATTTCACCATTTTAACAGTGTGATAGAAAAAACCAAGACATGTTCTATTTATTTGACTATGGAACTGTTAGTGCTAGCAATACATCTATCAATTTTATGATATAGTATACATGTATTACATGCTACAAAAATATGCAATGTATTGTGGTGGGTGGCGTCCACCTGTATTTAGCCAAGCCAAGCTGAGTCAAGCCAAAGCCAAGCCCGAACCGAGTCAAGCCAAAGCCGAGCCCAAGCCGAACCCAGCCAAGTAGAACAGAGGCGGGGCCTACCAGCTATATAAGCACGAACATTTGCAGTAGAGAGCAGAGCTGTTCTGGGCCTGTTCATTGCCTGTGATCTGAGCATTATTGTACAACTTTTGAACTAAGCAGAAAATATAATATATAATATCCAGTTTACAAATATTTTGCATATTCAGTAGTAAAACCGAAAACTCTGTTTTCAGATAAAGACGCACATCTAAAAAATACAAACAAAATACGCATTAATTCACAAAACATTAAAAAATGTAACATTATATTTATTAAGACAAATATAGCAAATCCATAATAATTAAACATAGACATAAACTAAGCATATGCACAATACTGAAATGACAAAAAAACTTTTTTCACCAGATCACTCATAGTCATTGATTCAATATGGATTCAATGGGTATGATATACTCAATAAACAGTCAATTCAATAAGACAATATTCAAATATATGACACTCATAGTCATAGTCATATACACTCATAGTCATAGTCATATATACTCATAGTCATATACACTCATAGTCATATACACTCATAGTCATATACACTCATAGTCATAGTCATATACACTCATAATCATATACACTCATAGTCATAGTCATATACACTCATAGTCATGGATTGCGAATCCATGTGTATGGGATTTTCTCACAGCTAACTTGGTCTTTTCTTTACAATAAATGTGAAGCCTAAGTCGTAGGAATTTCTTAATGATAAGTTCTTATAGCGTGTTGTGCTTACAGGCTGCTCCTGTCTCCAAGCTTGCGTGTGTCAACTTGTTCCACAAAAAGTCAATCAGTGAGCTTTGGGTTCCTACCCAAAGAAACCAAAGGAATTTAATCTTGTAGGTAAGTGGTTGTCACTGTTAGTACTGGAGGAGACATCTGCAAAGCAACTTATAACATAGGACACAAATATCTTATTGATGTTAGAGCCTTCCACAGCATTACATGAGGCTACGAATGTTAATCTGAACCATGTACATAGGCTATACAATGCCATCAAAATTTAGTGAATGTAATAAATAATTAACTACTAGAAATAACTTACTCATAGATATGTAACTATGGTCAATATGCAGAGCTACAGATGTACTCCCACTTTCACCACCAGCTACAGGCACTTGTTCTGTAATAACAACATATAAATGAGGTCACTTTAAACTTATGCCTATAAGTTCAACCAGTAAAAAGAGTAAAGTTGCCACTCGGATGTTTCAATATTGCAAAAGGATCTAACATGTTTTCATCTTGTCATTCAACAGCTTCATAATGTTTCTAATAATGCAAATTGAACTAAGTTGAAACAATGCTATTATAATAATCAGATTTATTTGCTAAATCAAAGTGCGCTTTTCTCTTTGGCTGTGATTTTGCAAGTGCAAAATTAAACACTGTAGGAGCTGCATCTTTCTTCAAGATCTTTGCGTCTCCAACTTCTAGATAACAGTTATTAGTGAAGTTTGCCTGGTATAAAAATCAAATCAGATATATACATATTAAGTAACATTAATAGAAGTAATACTTACATCATTTCCTAGCAATAGACCTACCTAGAAAAGTTTGCACAATGTGCTAAGAATGGAGCACTACACAAATATGATAAACCTAACAAACCCACAAGCAAACAAACCAGTGGAAGCGGCTCAATGGGTGATGACATGAATTGCTTACAAAAACTAAGATTTTCTTCAAACTGATGAATTCTTAATCCTGTAGAAGATTCCTTTACACTAAGCGGCAGCTTCTAATTTCTGCAAAATAATTGTTGTTGAAGACAATGCAAAACAGGATCTGCAGAACATATCGAATACATCATAGCCCTGCTACCATTTGCACTGAAATATTCTCTGATACATGGATTTATGAAGTGTAGTCAGAGCTGCACTGGCAGGTACCTCTGCATAGCTCAACTCAATTCCGACAGACTAAATATTAAATTCAAAAAATGTTATTCTCCACCCTACTAAGCGAAAACAGGTGAGTCCACAAACCGACAACCAGGTGCCAAAATGGCTTTAGAAATCTTTTGCCAGAATAGGTTGGTTACCGTTAGTTGATTTCAACGAAATTGACGTTGTTTTGCGTTTACTATTTCAGTCAACTAATAAACCCATTTGTTTAGCACTTGAATCAACTAATCGAATGTGACCAGTAAATTTTTTCTCCAAATTAATACTGATAATGACTACATAACGTAGACTATACATTACTTTCTTTGATGCAGTTGTTCTCGCCATATATTCGAACATGTTATTTTCAAAGATGGCGGCGTGCTTATTTCGTTTAGTAGCTATTTTCCAGTGTGAGCAGTAACTGAGAACTTAGCTGATACAAAGGCCGTAGACCGGCAGACTCGTAGTTGGCACTCAGATGTTTACACAACATTTAGAGGAAGCTAATATGACAAGTTTTTAATTTCCCTTATTCGTTTTAGCCATTCATAGTAATGTATCTGTTGCTAGATTTAAAATTTTATTCTAGCCAACATGAGCAAATGCAAAATAAAATAAATGCCGATAGAGCCGCGTAGGACTAGACTTTTATCACAATAGCCAATGTGAATACGAGAGATAGAAACAGGTTGTATCACTCGTTGCATCATTTTGGCCAAGTTTCTTTTGCCTGAGCGTTCTTACCGCGATCAATTTTTTCGGTTTTAATTTTCAAATATCTTGGCAAAGAGATTGCCTTACACAACAAACAACATATCAACTGATAGACAAAAAAATGCTTTCTATTAAAATCAACTCAAATTTGACGCAACCACATCTAAGCAAATCGAAGTATCAGAGAGCTTTTGAAGTTGCAAAGAATCTCAAACCTTCTGATGAAATTAAGGTGAGAAAATAACAAACTAATATTACTTTGTCCTTTCATAAATAATCAAATGATTATCAATCAAGGGCTAGATGTATTGCTCCATTGAGGCATTCTGCATTCTCTTCACTTGGTCATTTATTTTTCAAAACCTTGCAGCTAATTGTTAGACTATCATTTGTTGGTGTCACTCCATCAGTATTTAATGTCAAGGTCAATTATCAAGCACCAAAATGGTAGCAAGCAATTTAATCATCAATCATGCTACCTTATCCCACTAATCATGGCTGGAGTAAAGACGATGATGGGATTTCTGTGCAGTGGTTTCCTGATGGACACAGAGCTATTCCCAGGCAGTTTGTACAATGGACTAGTTGCTCATGCAAAAAGAATAGATGTGAACGCCGATGCTCTTGCAAAACTGCATCTTTAGTTTGCACAAGTCTATGTGGCCGTCTAGACTGCAGAAATGTAATGAGCGACGAGATTGAGGACGGTAATAATATAGACAGGGATGACGAGCTTTAAGATAATATGTAATAGTTTTATTAAATACAATGCAATATGCTTTCTAGAATCGATTGAAAGTTTTTGAGGTATCATAATAAACAGACTGTGTACCTTGGTAAATAAGCTATATAATATAATAATCATACAATGTACCAAGATACCTTGGTAAATATGCTATATAATATAATAATCATACAATGTACCAAGATACCTTGGTAAATAAGCTATATAATATAATAATCATACAATGTACCAAGATACCTTGGTAAATATGCTATATAATATAATAATCATACAATGTACCAAGATACCTTGGTAAATAAGCTATATAATATAATAATCATACAATGTACCAAGATACCTTGGTAAATAAGCTATATAATATAATAATCATACAATGTACCAAGATACCTTGGTAAATAAGCTATATAATATAATAATCATACAATGTACCAAGATACCTTGGTAAATAAGCTATATAATATAATAATCATACAATGTACCAAGATACCTTGGTAAATAAGCTATATAATATAATAATCATACAATGTACCAAGATACCTTGGTAAATAAGCTATATAATATAATAATCATACAATGTACCAAGATACCTTGGTAAATAAGCTATATAATATAATAATCATACAATGTACCAAGATACCTTGGTAAATAAGCTATATAATATAATAATCATACAATGTACCAAGATACCTTGGTAAATAAGCTATATAATATAATAATCATACAATGTACCAAGATACCTTGGTAAATAAGCTATATAATATAATAATCATACAATGTACCAAGATACCTTGGTAAATAAGCTATATAATATAATAATCATACAATGTACCAAGATACCTTGGTAAATAAGCTATATAATATAATAATCATACAATGTACCAAGATACCTTGGTAAATAAGCTATATAATATAATAATCATACAATGTACCAAGATACCTTGGTAAATAAGCTATATAATATAATAATCATACAATGTACCAAGATACCTTGGTAAATAAGCTATATAATATAATAATCATACAATGTACCAAGATACCTTGGTAAATAAGCTATATAATATAATAATCATACAATGTACCAAGATACCTTGGTAAATAAGCTATATAATATAATAATCATACAATGTACCAAGATACCTTGGTAAATAAGCTATATAATATAATAATCATACAATGTACCAAGATACCTTGGTAAATAAGCTATATAATATAATAATCATACAATGTACCAAGATACCTTGGTAAATAAGCTATATAATATAATAATCATACAATGTACCAAGATACCTTGGTAAATAAGCTATATAATATAATAATCATACAATGTACCAAGATACCTTGGTAAATAAACTATATAATATAATAATCATACAATGTACCAAGATATACATACAAAGTCTGATGATATTAATTAATCATCCAGAAAGTTAGTGGTCATCGAACACACTGAACCAATATTGTTTTAACAAGCCACCATTACAATAAATCTGAAACTAAGCAAGAAATTAAAAATTTAAATAAAAAAGAAATAACGTGTATGAACAAAAGTACTAAATGAAGCATAATAAACACTTTATGATTGTCACGTGTTGCCAGGCAATATAATAATTTCATTAAAAGTATTAAACATTAGATTCGTTAGTTATTCTGCGTCACAACCAGTGTACCCAATGAGGCATACAGTATAGCCTGTCAATCAGTAGTTTTACAGGTCCCATTGTAAAGATTATGAAGAGAGTTTCTGGCAGACCAGTGGCTAAGATGATGGCAAGAAATGTCTGTCATATTGAGTCCCTGGCGGCTGACTACAAAATAAAGAATCACATCTATAACTAGAAATTCCACTGTCATACAGCCCACGACCAAAGAGATGGCCAGAGATATTGGCAAAAACATAAAGGGTACTGATGGTTGAGAAATGCAATATTAGCAACCAAATGGCTCTGCAGTGCAATAGGAAAACTGCAATGGTAGCTGTAATGTACTGGGTGTGGGTGTTATTATATACAACAATAAGCAATAATGAATGGAAAAGATGTTTATATTTTCCCCCTGCAACAGGAAAAATGCAATATTGGCCAATATTAGAAGTAAAATGCACTGATATTCTTAGAATAATCAATTTTATTAATATAGTAATAATAGAAAACCAATACACAATTTTGTTTACATTTCAAAACGTCATAGGTAGCAATATCGAGAAGTTGTGGTATTTATATAGGTTTTTAGAAAATTTATTTAAAAAGTGTTTGGTCATGACAAACAACAACAATGAAAGGAAAATATTACGCGTTTATATCTCTCCCTTGCAATAGGAGAAATGCAATGTTGGCCAATATTATAAGTAAAATGCACTGATATTATTGAAATAACCAATATTGTTAATATAGTAATACAGCAATAATAGAAAACCTATGAGCGTTCATGCGTCTCGAAGATTTCTGCAAACTGCAGCAAAATAAAAGCTGTTATAAAAGTGTTATAAAGCTGTAGGCCTAATTTACTGTAATGTATGTAATTCAACAACAATAAAGAAATATGTTTATTATAACTCTGAAATGCAAAATTAGAAGTAAAATGGCAAGCTACTGTGTACTATACACAGTTTGAAAGTTGGTTGCGTTGAATGTAGAATGGTTTTGATAAGCGATCTTTAACAGAAAGCGGGTAGGATCATTCACGCGTATAAAAATGTAGCAAAATAAAAAATGTTCTCGTCATGAAGGGGCGTTGTAGTTCGGCCCTAGCTTGTACATATGTTGTAAAGAATTTCGGCTAACGTTTCAAATAATGAAACCTTCGGTGATTGGACAAAAAACACAGGCTGATAAACTGTGTACCACAATTTCGTACCTGTAAATCGGTCTACACCTCAAACGGTCTACGTTTATTACAGAAACCTTCGAATAAATTCGAATACAAGTAAAAATGGCCATAGACTGATGAAATGAGCACGGTTTTCTCGTGAAATGCGCACTGCTAAATAGTTCTACAATCAGTCGCACGGCTTTATTGGCGTTTCAATTTTCGGTCTTAACTTTTATTAAACCGAGCTTTTCAAGCTTTTTGTGGCAATTTTCGTTCAAATTAATCTGTCTATTTGTGTATAATCCGATCAGATGGGTAAGTTTTAAAATAATACCGACGGTTGACAAAGACTTGGTAACATATTTAAATAGGTTTAAATGTGTTTTGTATCGTTATTATACTTTAACGACTTTACATTCCGATGCTTAAATTTTTTGATGAAATTTCTTGAAGAGGGTTCGTCTCATTGTTGATGAATAATTTTCGTAAGTTGTGTGCACATGCATTTATCATAAAAACTCCCACACTTCCGCTCCGTTCGTGTGTTCGTGGGATTACGATCAGTTCAAAATACAAAATTATCATATAGACTTATAAGATCATACGTTTATGGTGCAATATTTATCCATCATAACCTATCAGAAAAAAGCGTTCTTTCAAAGCATGTAGCTATAAATTTAAAAGTTAAAAATAGGAAAAGGTACAGGACTGATTTAGATGTGGAGAGATTTAACACAATTCAATGTAACGCAGTTAAAAAAAATACAACATAATACAGTTATTATAATACAATAAACCAGAATATACTGTAATAACACAATAATACAGTTTAAATTCTGCATGACACAATATAATAACTTAAGACTAACAAAAACATCAGTTAAATAGTAATCATACAGTTGCATGAAGGCACTACACTTTGTGTTGAAATTGGTTTGACGTTTCAAAGAGCAATACAGTCTCAAATTCTGTAAATAGGCGAGTTAAGTCTTAATAATGATCAGCAGATGCATGCTATATAACAAATAGTACATTATTACTAGTTTATTAAAAAGTATACAATAGATATTCTATTTATGAAGCCCAATAATATGAGTACCTAATAATTTTATGTAGTGCCACCATCTTAGCCTGAAAAATTAAACAAATTGAATTAAGTAATTGGATGTATGAAACACTGAGTGTCTAAGACGCAGCAACAATACCTATGATAGAGATTAGGTTATCGTATAGTTTATAACCAATATGTAAAATATGGACTGAGAAGTTTGACAATGATTCATTCTCATCAATTCATCACTTTGATCCAGCTGACTGCAGGAAACACCAACAAACAAGAAGCTCCAGCAAGAAACTGCTTTGTGTTGGAAAGTGCATGATTAAGTGAAAGAAACGCAAGATTGTCAATGAAGCAATGCATTTAATCTTTGATTGATGAATCGTTTGATTATTTATCGAAGTGTTAGGTATTCCTAAATGAATTTGCTATCATCTCACCTTAGTTTTCTCATGGGTTTGAGATTCTTTGCAACTTGAGAAGATCTTTGTCAATTCGACTCACTAGCAATCTTCATCAAGCATTCAGGGTGGTATTTGAATACAACAAACAATGCGAGTTGCTACGATGTCTCCAATAGGTTTGCTACGGACCTATCTTACAGTATGCAGGTGGTGAACTACATCTCTTAAAAACTTAAGATTATCGGTTTTTTCCGTTAGTAAAGCTTGTTGGCTTATTATAATGTAAGACTTAATAACAATGAATTATGTAATCCATAAGCTGTCAATCATATAGCTGTAATCCGTTAGCTGTCGTAATCAATCTAAATAACGATATTAAATTTTCACTGACACTGCGAACGTTGACTGCAATTTCTGACAAGGCGATAGCGGAAACAGCCTGAGGACCTATGTGTTATCGGCAAAGCAAATACGCTTCGCATTAGAGAAGGCAAAGACTTATGTTTACAGAGATGATTAGCTGATTTGGCTAGTTACCCATGGCGCAAAGAAAATCTTGTTAACGTATTTCTATTCATTTTTCAATGACAAGTGACCAGTGCTTGACAACAATATTTGTGGTAGGTATAGAAAATAAAGTATGGGCTGCTTTATTTTGTTTATTAAACTTAAAACTCATGTTACCGCATTGTTGTACCTCTTTGGCAAAAATAACACAAAAATGCCCCACCTGCGAACGAACCTATATATGTAGTTCGCTTTTTTCAATTTCCTGCTTCCTGCAGACGATAGTTCTCTCCAAAATAAAAGGATACTTTGCGTTATCAATCGTATTGTATAGCGTATACAGACATCATCGAAGCTAAGTAACTCATACACATACCATATGCTATATTCTTTAGATGGCGGAACTTTTTGACTATTACAAAAGGTTTTTTAAACGTTGATTTATAATTTAATTTGAAACAAGGGCAAATGCTATGTAAATTAATAAAAGTCAATATACCACATGAATAAACCAAAATCACGGTATGTGTGTATGTATTACATTAACATTATATGTATGTGTATTAACAGTGTGTATACGTTTACACTGTATGTGTGTATGTATTATATAACACAGCATGTGCGAACTTTTACTGGATGTTTATTTTCAATGAACCTAGTAAGGCCTTCATACCAACTTTTAGATTTCTTGATTTCTGCCGATGTAGGTTTTTCTGTCTCCTATATTTCCTTGTTACCACTAAATTGTCGCTCTTTCTGAATGTTGTTCCCGTGCGTTGCCTTCGATTAGTCAGTAGTGAGCTATTCTCTGTGCTTGCTTTAATGCATTTTTAATTTTTAATAGTAATTGCAATTGTTGATTGGTTGCAACCATAATCTTTGGCAATATTAAAAATACGAGCCCCTTTTTCTGATTTATTTATAATCTCCAACTTTGTTGTCACGAAAATCATTTTTCCTTCGTTCTGTAACGTTTGTATTGGTCTCAGATTCCATAGCTAACAAGTGAAGTATAGATACTTCTAGTTATATACGTTTGTTAAATAGAAGTTTATAGTAAATGTGAGTATAAAGCTAAAAATGAATATCGCTCTAGCTTGGATACTTTTCACAAGACTTTCCCCATAGAATGCTGACCTGAGAGAAGTCGGTCATCATGTCTCGCCACAGACTGAAAATGTTGTCGGCAAACCGCATTTCGGTTTTTTTTTATTTCAATGTACGTAAGAAACACACCGACTGTCAAATTTGAACTCGGACCAAGTTTTTTCTTGAATTCGTATGGCGAAATAAAATTCGCATGAGGAGGTGAAAACCTCGCCACGTTCAACTGCGTAAGGTGAAAATTTTGTATATCGCAGTAATCATGTCCTGAGTGTGCACTGTACAGTCAAACACAGATAACTTGCCCACGAATAGCTCGACCACAATGTTAACTTCTAACGGATTTGTTCGGTCTGTTCTCACTCAATAATAAATTGCTTTAGGTAACTCAAACTTAGCATCATTAACTGGAACAGTTGTTTGCCCTACGGCTACCGAGACAGGTGATATCACTTAGAATATCACTTTATTCTAAGCCATAAAAATAAACATCAACTTTTAGTAGTTCTTAAACGTCATTATTACCACCATCGGCAAAATATTTTCGCTAACGGTTTTTCTAAGGTTTGCAAAAGGTCAAGTTTTATTAAACATGCGTTTTACGATGGCCCATCGAAAGCAAGGGAAAGCGTGAAACCTTCCTATAAATTTAAAATAAATTTGGCAAAATTGATTTTGGTTAAAAGACTCAAAAAGAAAATATGCTTTCTTTCTGAGCGTTTCAACTGCGATCTAGTTTTGCCAATTTTAATCTGAAAACGCCCTGGCAGTCGCATCACCTAAAACAACAAACAAATCTCAAGTGATAGAAAAATATCTATGCATTTTGATGAAATTTGTCAAGACTTCACATGAGGGACCCTTTAACTTGCAACAAGCAATCTATGCTTTTGATTTATATATAGTTTGTATATGTACATGTTTCTATTGATAAATACATGCGCTTGTGACGATGTTCTGATAACTTAAACTCTGTGATAACTCGAACACTTTCGCGGGGTCTCATGAAGTTTGAGTTATCTATGTTTGACTATATATTTATCTCAATAAATTGATAACATCACTTTCATACTAAACACTTCAAGTTGATGCAGATACACAAATAAAATACAGCTGAGCCAAACACAAATAATGTCATCTACATGAAGATTCAAAGTATTTTTATTGCGCTTACATGTATTAGTTAAAGGTAATTTTGAATGACAACTTCAACATCTGCTTCAATCTTTCATTTTACGATCGTTGTACGTTTAAGCTGTAAAACTCCCAAAATTAGTGTGAGCGTCATATGGTTAATTTTATATTTAACTGCAAAGTTGCTCGACATATCACTTGTCATGTAGTGCTTTTTTATATTACTCCCTAATCAGCCAACTCATGGTGGTCTATTATAGATGTTGTCTTACAAACTCATAGTCCTAGTGACATCTTACGCAGGTGTTCGTAAAGTTTTATGTATTAGGATCATTCCACTGATGCTAAGAATTATTTTCATAGTTATCTTCCCTGAGAATTATTTTCATAATTATCTTTCTGTTTGTGATCTCATTTTTGCCTCACCCAGCAATCAAATAGAATAATACATTTTTCAGTATATTTAAATACATTTATCAGGAAGGTCAATTTGGTTTGATATGCAATACTTGTGAAGCGTGATGTGGTTTGCAAAAATTGGAAGGAGAGAGTTCCGCATAAAAGTTTCAATTTTGTCTGAGCAGCCAAACATGAAAAAACCTTCGACAAATCAGCAGGTGAACAATCAAATCACAATGAAAAACCAGTTTTGTTCTACAGTATTGGTTAGAAACTTCGAGCATTGAAAACAGTCTCTCAGAAGAAGCCTTGCTGTGTGGAAATGCCATCCTGCTTTTTATTAAGTTTGTTAGTAGCAAAAACGGTGACTTCGACTGTTATCATAAATTAACTACCTCATCTGACTCGAACTCTAAAGATGTAAACCACATTGATTGCACACGACAAAGCATATAATTTCACGGCTCCTTTAGGTGGTTGTTACTGCTTTTGCCGCT
This sequence comes from Watersipora subatra, assembly GCF_963576615.1. Classification (NCBI taxonomy): domain Eukaryota; kingdom Metazoa; phylum Bryozoa; class Gymnolaemata; order Cheilostomatida; family Watersiporidae; genus Watersipora; species Watersipora subatra. The sequence continues at coordinate 47,580,676 of NC_088713.1, forward strand.
GTTTGTCGTGGTTGCAATGCCTTTGCCATTGGTGGTAAATTAAGTGCTGTGATTGACCTGTCTTTCTGGTTAGTTTTTGTTGTAGGTTTCTCTAGTTCAGCTGTCGGTCATGGCTTTTCTTTTTTTTCTTTGAGTTAACAAAAGTTATAACTCATCTGACTGGTCTTTTGGTGGTTTTTCTCTTCAAGTATATAAGTCGTCTGGCTTTCATCAGTGGCAATGTTGTGTGGATATTTTTTGAAAAGGTTTAAAGACATTGTTATATCATTTTCTTTCAATGGCCCTAGAAATTTCCAGCTTGATTTTTATGTTTTGTTTCGCTGCATATCCCTTTTTGAACTATTTTGCTGCATCCACATTTTTGGTGTTTCATTATGCATGTTTGGTTATCTTCTCCAAGAAACTTTTTTCACCATAGTAAACCACAGTCCGTACTTTACTTGATTAGCTTTAGGTAATTGATCACATTGTTCCAGTCTTTTGAGTTCATCTTCTTATCAATTTTAAAAAAGTGCAGGTTATGTTTAAACAATTTTTTGTGTGAAAAAATGTAACTATGAACTACCCATTACTATTACCCATTACCACCGTTCCATAGTTTACCCCATTTCCATGGAGGTAAACTATGGAACTAGCCAACTATGGAGGTAATAGATATAAGTAAAAATGGAGATAATAACTTTGATCGTGGTTAGTGTAAGATCAATTCGGTACGTTTAAGATTTGTGTTCACACTCAATTTGATCATTTAATTTCCATTTGTCATCTGCTTGGTTTTTATCTACATTTTCATCGATTACGTTACACGTTATCAATGAAAATGACTACTTCATTACCACGTGATAACGTGGTAATGAAGTAGTCATTCCACGTGATCACGTGGAATGAACAACAAATACAACATAACACGCAACAAATACAACATAACATACCAATGCACCACAAATACAATACATCATGACATTTCAGCAAATGTATGTACAATAGCTAGCAACACAACGAAACATTTGCAGAAACTAAATTAAATACAATTTGGAAATTTATTTAGCATGGTAAGGATCAAAACATGGTTTGCACAAAGGCACTCCACATGCTTGGCTTTTAAATCTAGTTTCGTCTCATTTACGGGTGTTGTCATTAGCTCGCTTTGGGCAGCGTCTAAAAATTCTATATTTAGCTCGTTTTCCTTTTTTTGGACTATTTAGCACTAATAGATGAGTAGAAGAAGTTGAAGCGCGGAGAACAGTGTTTTTGCGGCAAGATCCAGTGTATTCAAATATTTGTTCAATTAATTTCTGTCGAAACTCCAAGTCAGTTATTTTACAACCGCTGTGGATTCTATAAACTACGGTTGCATTGTACTCGTAAATATCTAATAAATAAAAAAATAGTTTTTTGTACCATTTCATGGTTTTACGCGCAGCGTTATAATAATGCAAATTTTGATCAGATTTTTCTACTCCTTCCCATGTATTTTCTGTAATCCAAAATAGCAGCTGGTTTGCAAACTTTATCCCCTTTATAGTTTACTTTGCCTGTATCTACGACATCCAAGTTTTTATGCATAGTTGAAATTACAGAAACATATTTTTTATCTCTCCAACAGCCAATCATACTTTCTCTATTAAAAAAGCTTGTTGTTTCATTTTTTAATAGCTTTTCCATTGCAAATTTTCAAATCTTTAGGAACACCTTTTCTGTTTGGACGCAGAGTTCCGCAAACATGAATGTTATTTTTTATAAGTGCAGCTGCTAACTCTGGCGAATTATAATAATTATCCATATATAAACAACGACCCGAATCAAGCAAACCATTCATTAATTTCATCACTATGTTGTGAGTGATTCCTCTACCGGTTCTTTCGGCTTGTTCTCGCTCACCACCAATGCACACAGACAGCTTGTGCACATAGCCAGAGACAGTATCGCAGAGAGAAAATAGCTTTATTCCAAATTTAGATCTTTTAGATTAATTATACTGCCTGAAGCTGAGCCGTCTTTTCCTAGCCAGCAAGCTTTCATCTATAATAGAAATAAATTTACCAGGCAGCAAAACAGAAGATCACCGGTCAGATATCATGGCTAAAACTTTTCCTAGCTTGAACAATTTATTGCCAGCAGGGTTTTCCGAATTGACAGTGAAATGCAAACTGTTCAAAACCATTGAAAACTTCTTCTTTGAAATCATTTTACTAAACATTAGTGTTGATATTAACGGATTGTTAGACCAATACAACAACAAAGTAGGCTTCTTGACAATACCCATGAGCAAAACTAAACCTAAAACTCGCCAAATATCTTTGCCATCGACAGGCTCCCAGGCATCGTCATGTTTTTGAAGGCCATATCTATTCGTTTCGTCAATTATAACATTCATGATGGCCGATGTAATAAAAAGCTGAAAATAATTGAAAATATTTATATGTCCAGTAATCCGACTGCGTACTCCTGCCAAGCTCTGATCAAAATGCAGTTTTTTTGGTTTTAGATCAGCACCTCTTTGAAATCGAAATTACTCCCTAATTCAACGTCGATAATTTCACTCTCACTTTTACCATCAGATTATTTTAATGGGTTACGCTGAGGTTTGCTAAATATTCGCGAATGTGAAAACCAGCTGTGAACAAGCTCAGCATATCTAGCAAAGCAGTCAAAGCCCATGTTTGGCCTAATAAATAAAATCCTGCCAATACACTTATAAGTAGCCAATCAGCAAGCTTTTTAAGAAATTTTCTGGTGATAATGAAGTTGTTTTCATATTGATCCACTAGTGAGTTGTACTTATCGTATGATGCTTGTGTGCTCATACTATGTCATTTTCCATATACTCGCATGAATCTCCATTAATATATTTCTTTAGGAAACAAAGTGTGTGATGCCATATCTGCTCTAAAGTATTTAAGGTTAACTTAATCTGAGGTAAGCAAATTTTCATAAAAAAACTTCAAATTTTACATGTTATGTTTGTGACAACCAAGACATCAGTAAAGCGCTTTATAAGTGTGGTGAGGATAAAAGAGCCGGAAGCTTTATATAAGGCTAGAGGTGATGGTGGAATCTTACTTGTGGTAAACTTCCCATATGATGAATCCTTCTATTAGTTGGCTGTTCTTTTTGTGGTATGTTCCCCGTGCAGACTTGTCATTTCTCAATGTCGCTGTTGTCTCTATGGCTTCTCTTGCATTTTTATGTGGTTTACTCTGGGCAGTTATTCTGATAATCACTAGAAGCGCGACATCCATATTCTAGAATAACTGCTGCAAAAATCTTTCCTTCTCATCAAGTCTATCTCTTTCAACCATAAGCTGTTCTGCAGCATTATCTGCTGATTTAGGTTCTTGAATTTTCTGGCAAACAATTAACCTGCATCTTTTGACTTTGAAATCAGAGTTTTATACCTGTGTTTGGTATATTCACTTACCCAGAGCTGCTTTCAAATGACTTTTTTATGACTCAAATCAAATCATATCCGGCGAACTACAAATCAAATCAAATTCCCCACCCTTGTCAGCAGATTCAAATCGAATCAGTCCAATAACGAATTCAAATCCTGAATCATTTGATAATGATTTGAAATACTCTTTCAAATTGTTCGCTCAATTGTTGCATAGTATGATCAATCTACAGTATAGCTGTAGTGGCGTAGCCTGTACTCCTATCCATAGGACCTGAACCAGGGGGAAAGGGTAGGGGGTTTGCCTCCCCCCTTCTGCCCGTTTTGGGTTCTATGGATAGGAATAGTATAGCTGTATCTCTGTACCACTATATGTATTATGTCTGCTAAATTCATCACTAGATATGGTTTTGTTCTTTGTTCTACGAGGTATGTTAAAACATCATTGCAGAGCACATCATACCATTGGCTCAATACATCAATGAATGAGTGGAGGGTTATGTAACAGTGTATGGTCATGGCTGTGACTTTGCTTTTATTGAAGCTTTCAAGCAATAAAGTACAAATGTAAAAAAAAAACTTTAGACACTTGTTTAAAGTTACAAAATATAAGATACAAATATAAGATAAAACCTGAAAATATTGGCAAGTGAAAGACAGTTACTGAGGCTTAAACTTGAAAAAAATGACACTAAGCATTGAGCATATAATTAACAGTTACATAATATTAACACATTTATTTAAATACACTTGTTGCATTTTAGAAAAACTAGCTTGCGCAAGTTTTCAGATGTCAGGGAGCTCCTGTGTGGCCTCATGATGAAGCCACTTTTACTAAAAACCTATTCTATGGGAGCTGATGAAGCTGGTACTGAAAGGATCTTCAGCGCCAGCTTGCTAAGCCTCAGTAACTGTGTTTCATCTTGCCAATAGCTTAGAGTGTTACAAGAAGATCTGTTTTTCGCCATATACTTTTCAATCTCTTGATTTACTGGATCCAGGTTACTTCTACTAGCTAAAGATGCTCTATTAAAAAAACCAGCGAACACACCTTCATTATCACATATTTATATTTGCTGAATGCATGTGACTTCCTCTTTCTGTACATCGTCTTTTTTAATCGAAATCTCGTTTTAAGTATTTTACTTCACTTAGTAAGTAAGTGACTGTGTATAAATTATCATTAATTATATTATTATACATATAATAATATATATTATATGTATAGCGGTTGCTATATGTATCGAGGGTGCGCATTTCTTGCCAAAGTTTGGGCTAAGTTAGCAAATGTCGTAAAAATGTTTCGATCGGTTACAGAAGACAAGGCTATCGATAGCGATGTGATTTGGTTTATTTTTCAAATCAAGTCTTCAAATTAGCCCGAAACTTCAAATCAAATCAAGTTACTTCCAAAAATTTTTCAAATCAAATCAAAACACCATTTGTGTCAATTCAGTACAATATGATTTGTTTCAAATATTCGAATATTCAAATCACTACGATTTGAGAGCAGCTCTGGTGAGTGGTGCATGATAACATATAATTGAGAGTGAGTGGTGCATGATAACATATAATTGAGAGTGGGCGGTCCATGATAACATATAATTGAGACTGAGTGGTGCATGATATCATATAATTGAGAGTGAGTGGTGCATGATAACATATAGTTGAGAGTGAGTGGTGCATGATAACATATAATTGAGAGTGGGTGGTGCATGATAACATATAATTGAGAGTGGGTGGTGCATGATAACGTATGTTTGAGAGTGGGTGGTGCATGATAACATATAATTCAGAGTGAGTGGTGCATGATAACATTTAATAGAGAATTTGTGGTGCATGATAACATATAATTGAGAGTGGGTGGTGCATGATAACATATAATTGAGAGTGGGTGGTGCATGATAACATATAATTGAGAGTGGGTGGGGAAAGATAACATATAATTGGAAGGAAACATACCAATACTGAGGTAAAGGTTAACTAACAGCATAATTTTTATAGCATTAACAGCAGCAGGCATGGCTTATATGAGCATGGCCTTCGACAGACGTGCTTTGGTCCCTCATTAACGAATCGTTGTTGTTAACAACGCAATTCCGATGTCCGTGTTTTGACGACCAAATAAATTCCTTATGTCACAGCTTGCGTCGTGAGTGTTTTTGCTCTCAAAAACTGGTTTTCGTTCGTTTAACATCAAAATTGTTGGTAGAAAACGCAGTCTCATGGTTATGTTGCGATACAAACCTGTGAAACATAAAATGCGATCAGTTAACCTTTAATTACAAAGCATTCACTTTTACCCACTCTCAAATCAGTCACACAGAATGTGATGTAAAGGGTGGCCACATAAAAACAGAAAAAACGTATTGACATCGAAAGCTTTGGTTGAAAAAGCAAGCTGAACAACATGAGAGTAAATGCTTGTAACCGATATTTTCTCGCTGCCGCAACTCGAGTAAATGGAAAATTTAATATATCGCCATTTACGATTTGCACGCGTACAATCTAGGTAAAAATCATATGACATAAATGGCATCAGATGAAGGTAGAACAATAAATAACTGGAATGACGTCGTCAGAGTTCAGACTCATGTGGCTGCTTGTTACAAACTTCAGTCGCTTCAGTACTTTGAAGGCTTCTCTTTGATCGTCATGTAACCATAGCTTTATGGTAGTAGACATCTAGTCACTAGCCAATGTAATATTCAAGCGGGAAAGCTGAGCTGCAGCGCGTACCTGCTGGGAGTTAGATTCTGGCTGGTGCTTGGTTCATTAAACGATATAGGTTATGAGATGTGAGACCGTAGCCGCCTTTCAGCTTTTTAAAGCGTGTAGTCTTCCACAGATTATAAAATGCTCCTTTAAAGATGTAGCACATGCGATAGCTAACTTATCTAACTTGATGAAGAATGAGCTAGGTGTAATAGGCTGTGGTAATTTCAGATCCGAACTAACGCTACCTGCCTGTTTGTATCTTACTCTTACACAAATTAACAAAGCTATCATTAATATCATAAGCCCTATTACTTACCATACTTGGGGATGTGTGCTAGGACAGGATTACGGCAATCATGGCAAACTGCTTTTAATAAACTAGACATACCATAGACTTGAGCATTCTCAATTAACGGTACAATACTACTAGAACAGGCGGAACAAACTATCTTCGATACTATGCTATATAAAAAATCCATACTAACTACCTTATAGCTGCCTGCAATGACACTGCTTGCGACAGCGTCAACAGAAGTAATTTAGTTCAAGCTATTTTTCCAATTTGTCTCATGTTACACATGGTGGTAACTCAGGTACAACCAGCTGTTTGCATAAAGTGGAGAAACAGGCTATTACAAGGTATGCCTAATCTCCGCAAATATACTGAGCTGTAGCAGTTTTTCAAAGACTTTTAAAACTTCTCCTATCTAGCTCTGTTTGACTGAAGAACCGTGAATCATAATTAGTGGGTAATTGAGAGCAGACTCCCCTTTAAACTCGGTACTATCCGCTTGCTCTCTGTTCTAAAAACTGTCATTTATACTCTGTCCTCCCTTCGGTTACTTTGTTATTTTAACATATTCATTGCATATTTTTGTAGAAAATATGTAATAATTTGCCTAGCTAAATTTTATGTTTTCTCATTTATTACAATTGTATTAATTCTTTAAGCTTTTTGTCTAGCTTGAAATTATCTTACGGCAATTTATGGTCTTATATCAACTAGAATTAACAAGTTTTGAAAATTTAGTTCAAAATTGAATTCATTCGAATCAATTTTCAGTTTTTTTCATTTTATCAGGGTATTTTGCTGTTAATTGTGGTGTGTGAAAAATACTAGATGCCGCCCTTTCTGTTGCTCAGTCATTTTGCAACATGCTGTTCACTTCCTCTGTTTGCTACTAACAATCTTTCTCTTCAATCTGCTCATCTTTGGCTTTTGCGTGCAACATTGACTTTTCACCTACATCCAAACCAAATTCTTTTGGGTCCTAAATACTTATAGTCCTATTACTATTGAAGACCATCACAGCCATAGTTGCCCTGACTGTACACTGCACACTTAGCATGCCTTTGGGTCTTCGGGCAATGTTGCCAGTTTCTCTATTAAACATTCATCCGCATATTCTCCTTCGCACACCGCCCCAACAACTTCCTATCAGACAATCTCTCGTATGCAGGCCGGATCACGTTCAACATAGCATTCATTAAGTCAGGTTTGTAAGGTGCTCTGGTTGGATTTTTATACCAAAACCCACCATTATCAGGGCAGTAACCATGCTGCGAATGCGAGTATATCAAATGTGATGAGATAAGCCGTGGCCAAAATTGCTCTTCTCATTTCATCAGCGTCGCCCGGATTCGATTTGATGGCGTTAGGATAATAAAAATACTAATTTTTCACCAAATTTTGCGTAAGCTTGCCTTTACCGGAAATAAGCGTTGACAAATTTCTATATTGAACCCTGAGTTTTTCTAAGTGAATCGTCAAACGCTTAGCAACATGATTTATACACTCTTCCTTCTTGACCCTGACATAACCATGCACATTTATACTGTTCACTGCATCATACGCTGCACTGTCACCATCACCAAGAAAAGTAGTATAACGTGAAAGCCCGGTTGTAGATCTCCGCCAGGTGGTCTTTGCTGTTTCCTTTTACATAGCACTGCTCAAGTTGTCATAGTTCTTCTCACAAGCATTTTGGTTTTTCTTTCAGAACTCGTATTCACTGTCCTCCTTTTTTGGTCTTTTTTCACACACTTGGTTGAAGTTTGACATCGAATGTCAACAACATATCCAGTGAGAATATCTATAGCTACAAAACACCATCGTGTGAAGTATGTCCACGCTTCTGCCATGTACCATCATAACTCACAGCTATATATATCTACAGTATCTATATCAACATCAGTGTTGCGTTCCTTAAGATTTACATACTCTTCCTTTACAATATTCCTAATGATTCAAAATTGCTCCTTTAAGAGGTAGCACATACGATAGCTAACTTATCTAACTTGGTGAAGAATGAGCTATGTGTATGAATCATAGGTAAAAATCATATGACATAAATGGCTTCAGATGAAGGTAGAACAAGAAATAACTGGAATGACATCGTCAGAGTTCAGACTCATGTGGCTGCTTGTTACAAACTTCAATCGCTTCAGTACTTCGAAGGCTTCTCTTTGATCGTCATGTAACCATAGCTTTATGGTAGTAGACATCTAGTCACTAGCCAATGTAATATTCAAGAGGGAAAGCTGAGCTGCAGCGCGTACCTGCTGGGAGTTAGATTCTGGCTGCTGCTTGGCTCATTAAACGATATAGGTTATGAGATGTGAGACCGTAGCCGCCTTTCAGCTTTTTAAAGCGTGTACTCTTCCACAGATTATAAAATGCTCCTTAAAAGATGTAGCACATGCAATAGCTAACTTATCTAACTTGGTGAAGAATGAGCTAGGTGTATTGGGCTGTGGTAAATTTAGATCCGAAACAAAGCTACCTGCCTGTTTGTATCTTACTCTTACACGAATTAACAAAGCTATCATTTATATCATAAGCCCTACTACTTACCACACTTGGGGATGTGTGTTGGGACAGAATTATGGCCTCACAATCATGGCAAACTACTTTGAATAAACTAGAAACACCATAGACTTGAGCATTCTCAACTAACCCTACATTACGACTAGAGCGGGAGGAACAAACTATCTTCGATACTAGGCTATTAAAAAATTTCATACTAACCACTCTATAGCTGCCTGCACTGACACTGCTTGCGACAGCATCACCAGCAGTAATTTCAGCTACAGCAGAAATAGGATAGCTAGATGGATACACCTTGAACTTTTCCAGTTTGCGCTTGGATGCAGAAACTTGAGGGAATAATGTTGACGGTGTTGATGCTGAGAGGAGATGAAATGTACTTGATTTAGACAGCGTGTTGTTGCATCAAGTTTCTACAAATAATTATTTATGCTCAGGAATTATTAGTTGCAGCTAAATTAATTTTTGCTGAGAGTTCACATTCATGCTAGTTTAATATTCTGTGATTACTGTTAAAAGAATTCTCACGTTGAGGTTATGTTAAGTCGAAATTGACTTTAGAATGTTGATCATCGCTGGTCAGTCGACCAATGCAATTATGTAATATAGAATAAAAAAGAAGAAAGCTTTGTGTGGTATCACTAGGCTGGTGTTGGTTAGTGTCTTATAGTCTCTCGGAGAACGTTTCTTTCCAGCTGCGACTTTATTGATATAAGTCCTGCAGTAATAGCAGTGATATCGATGTCGGTAATTGTTTTGTCCCTAACCTAAAAATCTACAGCCGTAATGACTGAAGCTTCTGCAACTCCTCTGGTCGTATTGTACACAAACAAAATTGAATAAGAATCCAAGTAGAAAATTCTGCTAGTTTCACATGAGGTTCACACAAAAATATTTACCACTACAAGAGACTGGCTCTTGACAGCTACGCAATCACTGAAATGTCAAAACTTAACTTAAAGCGTTTTTATTTATTAAATTGAAAAAAGTATCTAAAAAGACCATCATAAAAAGTAATTTGCAAATTCCAAATTTACATACATCATAAAGTGATTCACCAACAGTTTGAAATAGACCAAAATCCTGGCAATGTCGTTACCACTCGCAAAAAATGAAATGAGTTTAAACAAGTTGTGTGCCAAAAAGGTGTATGCTTCACCAACAGAGCAAACAAAATAATTCATCTTTGTTTTAGTCGCATCGAGTACATTCAACAGTTAGGTCTATTTATTTTTGTCTATATTTCCATATTTTAATTAGATAGCTTGTGTTTACATTGTAGCTGTAGCTGTATATCTATAATTAAATGTATTATTGCATTTAGCAGATATTAAAAACGGCTTGGCAGTAATGCCATATTGGGCACAGTCATAGTATCATCAACAAAATCTTTAAAAATTAGTAGCAATAACATATTGCACACCATCGGTCACTATATACTTCGATTTTGTAACTCGAATAATTATTCTTATAATTAAATCTTATAATCTTATAAAATCGAATAATTATTCTTATAATTAAATCTTATAAGAATCGTTAGAGAAATATCATCGTCATTCCCTTTACTTTTACTGTTTTTAACATCAGTTAGAATACCAAGTTACTCATTATAAGTGTCAAATATGTCAGAGATATCTTTAAAATGAGCAAAAAAGAAACAAATACTTTCATCGGACGCCATTTTTCAGTACTTCCTGTTTGGAACAGCAATGGCTTTAAGGTTTTTTTTTCCAATGGTTAAAGACTTCTATTGGCTAAAATGAATTCAGATTCAGAAAGATCACTCTTTGATTGGTCCAGTTGCACGTGTTACAAATAGTTACTAATATTAGAAAATCAGTTATTGCAGCTTCAAAGTCGGATAACTCAACTTTGTGATTTGTGGCTTAACCATGGTTTCTGTGATTGCGACCCATATGGTATGCTGCAAGTTTTGATTAGATTTTCAAGTAAGCAAATCAGTAAGTTTTGCCCTTTTATCCACATCGACTTAATGTGACAAGAATTAGCTATAGGCTCGACTAAATCTTAGCAAGATCTCAACAAAGGAATTCATGCAGGTATGATTGCAGCCACCAAAAACTGGTCATTTAGTGAAACTTTGTTGAAGCGGCACTAACAACACCCATTACCATCCTGAGCTTTTTATTTTGTTTGTGCCATGCATGGAAATGAGAAATGCACTGCAATTTGCATAGCTGTAATAATGGAAGCACATGTTCAGCGTGATCTTGATCTATCGATACATTCATAAACATTTTATTCTGTGTGATAGCTGACATCTGTTCTACATTTCAATAATTGTCAATTGTTTATTACTATCAATTATTAGCAATTGATAATAATAATAATAAGGTTAATTGTTTATAATAGTAAGAGTTGTAATATCTGTCTTGAAACCTTCCTACCTGATGTCCTGTTAATGTTGAGTCCGCCTTTCATAGTTCACCTCGAAAAGTTTTTAACAATGACATGTATTCCTCCAGCACCTTGGGAGAACTGGTTGTTTTTAATGGCTGTAAAAATGTTTCTTCTGTTTTTTCTGCCGCCAGTTTTAAAGTTGGGTTTATGTTGCCATTTTTTGTCTTATCTGTCTGGTCATCAAATATCTTTAGAATCTATTTGTTTGATGGTGGCATGTTTTTTCCCTGAATGTGGTGTTATTTTGCCTACTGTTTGTACAGAGTTTCGATCTGTGGCCTAAAAGAAACAATGAAAGCACCATTCCATGTATTTAATCATTTCTTTAATAACTTTGTGTTTCACATCTTCTTGGATATATTTTAGGTTTGAAGCCATTGGCTGTATATTGGTTGCTCATTGAGCAGTTTGAACAATGTTTGGACAATGTTTGATGTTATCAGCATTTGTTCCATTCGTCTAATAAAGAAAGTGTTAATACTTCTCTTTTCAGATATTTCCTTCCTATTTTGTATGTATTTGCTTTGTCCTTTCGCTCAATTGCTAAAATGTATGGTATGTCCGTGTTGGCAATATCAGCTTCAATCTTGAGAAATTCAGAAGGTTCTGCTATGGTTGGAGATCTTAGTGACATCTTTTTCTGAAAGCCACTTAGCAGCTATCTTAATTCTAAGTAATAGAAGTTGAAGAGTTTGGCTGCCATTTTCTCACTTTTCGACTAGATATCTAGGAACAACAGCTGGTCCATAAAGTTTATAGTGTACTCACTGTATTTTCATTGAAACTTTTTATTAATAGATCCTATTGGGAGCTCTGTAAGTATCTTGTAAAGCTCAACAGATGGTCTGATTAATATTGTTGTATTTTATCATAACACATCGTGCTGTCAAACACATTAGTAGAACATATATTGACAGAATAGTCAAATTTATATAAATTCCCAAGCTTGAAAAAACTAAGAAGATTAATTTCAACTTACAAAAATTACTAGTCCTTTAAGAGATGGTTGGTTCAGTTTAACTTATTTTAGAAAAACTGGTATACAGCTACTTACAGTCTCGATTATTTCAAACTACACAATGTTCGTAAGTTGCAGTCTTCTCTACAACTAAGCATCTTGTTTCGTAATGGGTTACGCTGTGGTTTGCTAAATATTCACGAATGTGAAAACCAGCTGTGAATAAGCTAAGCATATCTAGCAAAGCAGTCAAAGCACATGTTTGGCCTAATAAATAAAATCCTGCCAATACATTTATAAGTAGCCAATCAGCAAGCTTTTTGAGAACCTTTTTGGTGATAATGAAGTTGTTTTCATATTGATCCATGAATAAGTTGTCGTACTTATCGTATGATGCTTGTGTGCTCATACTGTGTTAGTTTCCATATACTTTCATGCATCTCCATTAATATATTTCTTTAGAAATCAAAGTTTGTGATGCCATATATCCTTCCTGCTCTAAAGTATTTGAGGCTCACTTAATCTGGGGTGAGCAAATTTCCATAAAAACCTCATGTACTACATGTTTTTTGTGACAACCAAGGTATCAGTAAAGCTCTTTATAAGTGTGGCAAGGATAAAAGATTTGGAAGCTTTATATAAGGCTAGAGATGATGGGAGAATGTTGACTTGTGGTAAACTTCCCACCTGATGAACACTTCTATTAGTTGGCTATTCTGGTTGTGGTATGTTCCCCGGGAAGGTTTGTCATCTCTCAATGTCGCTGTTGTTTCTATGGCTTCTGTTACATTTTCATGTGGTTGACTATGGGCAGTAATTTTGATAATCAACGAAAGAGCGGCATTCATATTCTAGAATAAATGCTGCAAAAATCTTTCCTTCTCATCAAATCTATCTCTTTCATCAGCTAGCTGTTCTGCAGCTTTTTCTGCTGGTTTGGGTTCTTGAATTTTTTGGCAAACAATTAACCTGCATCTTTTGACTTTGAAATCAGAGTTGTATACTTGTGTTTGGTATATTCACTTACCTAACTTTAATTATTGCTAAAAAAACACAAATTATTGTATATCTTGCATAACTTGCCTACTGTACTAACTAAATCATTGCATGCTTGCTACAGAAAGTTTAGATTTATGCCGTCCGGTCATGCTCTTTCCTTACTAGCTTGTGACCTGAGTTCAGAATTACCCGCATTACTAATTTTGAGACTTGGATCTGAAATTTTGCTTTTTCCCCATTTTCAGACATGTTTTTTTACTTCTGATGGGTGTGAGTTTAATTACTCCAACTAAGCTGTAATCTTTTTTATTCTCACCAAAGTTGCTATCGTAAGTTTCAGATGTCCCCCTCAGAGCCATGTATCTCTACAGGTGGCCATTACCTTCCACTTACACATAATAACAATTTAATTTGCTATAAAGCATTGAAGCACCAACATGGTAATACAGTATTTGTAGTAATTATGTTTTACTGCACAATAATGCTTGATATGATATCACAGTAGACACTCCTACAACATGAGCCTCAATAAATAAAGAAATCAAGTAGTTTTTGCTTTGTATTATGTAGGAAGTTCCGGGTGATGTAAAGCGTTAAGTCGGTGCAAGGTTTCAATTTCGATTTGAGTTAAAGTGTTAGAGCTCTACCATGCTGAAATTCATGAGTTGTAGTTTTAATAATCTCAATATTCTATCTTAGGCTCCCTCTTGAAAACGTCACATAATATTGCATGAATTACTAAACCTTTCTTTTTTGCACCGGTAGACTTTCCAGCAAATTCCTTGCTGTATCTCAGGATTACACAATTCTGAAAATATGTCTTGCAGTTCCATGGCAAATCCCTTACCGACCACATACAAACTGCTACAATAAAGCAACATGTACATCATCCCTTATCGGTAGCTTTTTGCAAGTCTCTTCCCAAAGTAGCAGAGAGCAAGGCTCGCAATCAGCCCACCCCCAACCATCCATTTGTTTAGTCTCCTCATGACTCTGCTGTAACCAATCAACTCCGTTCAAGTGACCTTACATATAATGCATGTTAAAGACTTCCAATATGTGAACTTTTGAGTTGAAAGTCTAACAAGTAGTTGTAAATAGCTTTTTCTACATGACTTCTGTTATAAAGTTAAATTGACATCAGATTAATAAAAAATATATATCACTGACTTTCAGAATTAGGTAAATATCTTGTTTTCAGTAAACGCAGTAGAGTGAAACCGACACAAAAATCTTAACAAACACAGGTAATTCTACTAACTTCACTGTAGAAAGTATCTGCAATAGCCAACCACTCACAAATCACGTGTCACAAGTGTATAAAATTTCGATTGATATCAGGGTAATAAAAAGTACATCGTTGACTTACAGAAGATAAATGACTAACAAATGGATAAAGAATTTCTTCTAATGATGCACCGACCGGCTTCTGAACTGGAGTCTCATGTGGAGTGAACAAACCCTCATGTTACTAAAATACAAGTTTAAACATGCAAGCATTCTTAAACACAATGTAAAACTAAAAGAGATATTTGATCTGACACTTACAGTTGTTGCCAACTGAGGATCGTTAGTTTTCCAAATCATGATTTGTAAAGCTTCCCAAAGTTTTTTTTGTCTTAATGATGAAGTTGTGAGAATGAAAACAGAGCTGGAATAAAATGAAAAGAATATCTCACATAATTGTTTCAGAATTGATGTAGGGTTGATTAAGAAAAATTATAATTAAGTTTCAATAACCTCTGACCTAATAAGTTTAATCTAGAGTTGCTCAGGTTCTGATATCCATATCAAGACCATTATGGAGCCGGATATTCTCCATAGTGGTGCGGAGTTGAGTTCAACTTCATCAGAATGGGAAGTTTTAATTTAATCTAGATTTGGCTCTATAGTCTGTATAATGGCTCTATAGATTCAGTTGTGACTCACAACTGTTATTACTCATGCGACACATAATGCAACATTTTGTCCATGTGTTATGTTTTCTGCTCCTCTGGTGTTTAGAAGGTTTTCCTGTATCTTTCATTAGATGCAGCGCTGTGTTGATGTTTGCCTCTTGGAAGGGCTAGTGGTATTTTCACATTCATGTTCTTTCAATAATTCCTAGAACATCAACAATTGCGGCAAAAATTGGCCGCCTCTCCATTGAAAAGCTTTGGTTTGTAATTTTGCTGTCTCTCAAATTTTTTTTTAATATTCTGCAATGCACGTCTTCTGTCTTTTTTTCTTGGCAGTTTTCAAATTTCCTTTTTGTTCAAATTTTATTTTTCGACATATTAGTGTCTCCTGTCTCTCCCTAGCAGAGTCTCTTTGGCTCAATGTTGTTCAACACTTCAATTTTAGTAATCAGATTTTCTATTTGTCTGATGTGGCTCGTGATTTTGTTCTTTCATCCATTATTCTTTTGCTGCTCAGGCTTCTCTCTCATCAAATGTCTCATGTTTATGGGCTTGTCTGTCTTGTATTCTTTGGCATTTAAATCTGTTTCGCCTACGTTTGGCTGTTTTTAGATTTTGATGTAAAATTTTTATCTTCGAATATTTTTGGTAAGTCAAGTTCTCTTCAGCCATTTGTTTCAGAAGTTTTCAGTTGTTGCTATCTATGTCTGTGACAAATAAGTCAAAGTGTTTTTGCTACTAAAAGCCAGTCTAATGTCGTCCTAATAGTCCACTAAGAATGGCTTCTTGTCTTTTAATCAAACCCACTTTTTTCATTGGCTCTTGGTCTCGTCGCTTTTTTCTACTCTATCGCTGTTGAAATCATTAAAATTAATAAGAAAGGCATTGTCATATTTTTGCAATCAAAAACAGTAGTAAGAGACACCTAAGATCATATGTTTAAAGTTTTGAATGTCACATACTTGACAAATTATGATAACTTTTTAAAGATGTGGTTGCGTCAAATTTAAGTTGATCTTAAAAGAAAGCATTTTTTTCTCTATCAGTTGATATGTTGTTTGTTGTGTTACGCGATCGCATTGCCAAGATATTTGAAGATTAAAACCGAAAAAATCTGATCGCCGTAAAACGCTCAGGCCACAAAAACGTGCCCAGACTTGCCCAAAATGATGTCACGCGTTAGGCAACCTGTCTCTATCTCTCGTATTCACATCGGCTGTTTGCGATAAAAGTCTAGTCTTACGCGGCTCTATTGGCATATATCTTATTTTGTATTTGCTCATGTTGGCTAGAATAAAATTTTAAGTCCTGCTACAGATGCATTATTATGAATGTTTCAAAGGCCTCAAATAACGAAAATTGAAAATTTGTTCTACTCACTTTCTCCAAATGTTGTGTAAACATTTGGGTACCGACTACCAATTCTACCGGTCTACGGTAATTCTGTCAAGCCAACTAGTTAGAATGAGGTCTTTGTATCAGCAGTTTTGCAGCTACCCATACTAATGATATACAGCCTCCCATAAGTCCCGCCCACATTATGTCTGTCGCCTATCCTTGGGGCGGGGATGTATATCATTGCCTACACCGTCTACGTACTAGTTTCTTACTAGTAGTATCCTTACCGAATACTACCGAAGTGAAATAAGCGAGCCACGTCTTTGAAAAGAATATAGATAGGAATAGAGTTTTAAGGATGAGAAGTCTGCTGCAAACTGGATTTGAACTCACATTCTCCAGTTCTGCGGACATCCATATACCATATCCAATTCACTACAATATTCTGCAAATCATGTTTTGCATTATCTTCAACAATATTATTTTATTATATAATTTTTACAAGCAAAAATATTTTCATCTCGGCATAAAGCTTTTATTAAAAATATTCATCAAGTCGTGGCCACTCACATAGTTTTAGTTGATACAATAAGACAAATTCATCTACTGCAACAAACTCAAACAAAACATCATGGTTTATGCAGCACACATTCGAGTCTCTCTTTCCCCTTTATGGCAGTTTCCACACTGACAAAGCTTCTTCGGCTGGTGGGATGACATAAACATTCTGTAATCAGTAAAACAAATGCAATAAATATATGTCATTCATAGATATGCCATTGTAAAGCGTATCTATTGACAGCTTCCTAATTGGGAGTTAAATAGATTGCGAGTGTAATTTTAAAAACGAATAAACATTTAATAAAGGCACAAGTACGCCAAGCCAACGATTCGAAGCTTTGGTTCTGGAAATTAAAGATTTGCAATGATCAATCGATTTTACCCACTCCCTACGAGTGAAAATAATTTGTAATCATGACTCTAATTTACCAAAAAAAAATTCGACAAAAATATTATAGCTAGGTAAAACGGCAGATAAGCTATGAAACGATGATTGGAGATAGCAAAGAATTATCATTTTATTAATTAGTATATGTATTTATGACTATAAAAATATTACATTTACTTAAGTATAAAAGACTCTAAGTTAATTTACCTCCATTCTGTCTTCCTCTGCAGCAAAACGCTGCTGACGCCTGTCAGCTTTGACCATAGGCTGTCTACTCCAATCTTTTACTAAAAGTTGCTCAGATAACTCTGAGTCTCAGTCGCTCGAACTTGAAGCCATTTTAACACTATGTATAACTTAGTAATTGTTGAAACGCGTTGAATCAGTAACGATGAGCATTCTCTATCGAATTAGAATGAATTCTCTAACGATGAGAATCTTCGAGATCACAGATAACGCGTTTTACGAGTGATAACATTTATTACGGCCTATATAAAAATTTCGCGCTCATGATTGGCTAACGAAGCGACCTCATATTTATCGCTCGTGGTTTCGTTTCAGATATCTTGCTTGTGACGTCACGAAAGAGGCATCCGCTGGAACGTGAGCTTTTTAAAAGAGGGCCTCATTCAAACGCATATATCTCTGGACAGGGTTGGTCTACAAAGACAAAAATAGCATCAAATTGTAGCTGATGTTTTAGCCTTTTATGGGTCTTAATTTCATTAAATTGAATTTTTTGACGCAACCACATCTTTAAGGGGGCATTACGATCTTAGGTCTTACTTTTAATGTGTGGTCCTCGTGCTGACTCAATAAAAAAAACGCACAGAAACTCTCAAAGTCCTCATATAGACAATACTTATGAACTGACTAAAGGCATTCTCATAAGTCTATTATTTTGCATTTTATGCTAAAATGGCCTGTGCGAGATACTATTGCTATTAAAAATAGATATAGAACCTGCCTTCTAATTAAAGAAGCCATAATCTAGTTCCCTCAACACTGAACGATGACCATGAAGCAGTTCAATTACTTCAGTGCATTGGTTTCAAGCAATCAAGATTACAAAATGATCAGAGTTTTGCAATGTATAAATAATACATTTATATATTATATTTTATGCTAGCGGAATTCCCGGCGTTGCCCGGAACATTTTTATGCTTTCTCTCCCGTAAAAGTGAGTAGTTACAGTAGCTATTATTAGTAAGCTTACTCAAATCAGCCATTGGCAATATGGCACTACATTACCTGTCACAGTTTTATAAACTGGTTTTAATACTCATGCAACTTCGCCCAATCCGCTAGTATTATTATAAAACGTAATATGTTATTATGAGTTTTAGTCCTTTTATATTATACCTTCGCATATTTAGATCGATAATTTTTAAAGTTGCTATGATGATTTTTGGGTTAAGGATATAAGGTTATATCGATATAAGGTTGCGTCGATATAAGGTTAGTATTTTGATTGTAACTATTGCCAGAGATATCTTTTAAGCATATTTGCAAGTTTTTCTGATTGACCAGAAAACTTTTCATAATTTGGCGAGTTAACTCGCAAAGTTGCGAACAAGTTAAATATGCCACATAATACTCCGTGAAATACTAAGCCGTCTTGTTCCAATAGAGTTTTTATTAAATACCCTGCTGTATCTCAATATTACACAACTCCAAAATTATACCTTGCATTTCTAGAATAAAACTTTCACCAACTGCATACAAACTGCTACAATAAAATAACATGTGCATTATCTCTTTTCGGTAACTCTCGGCAAGCGTCTTCCCAAAGTAACACAGTGCAAGGTTTGCAATTAGTTCACCGCAAACCATCTACTTGTTAAGTCTTTCTATCACTCTGCTGTAATCAATCAACTCCGTTTAATTGACCTTACATAGAAATCATTTTAAAGACTTCCTGTATGTGATGACTTTTTGGGTCAAAAGTCTAACAAGTAGCTATAAATAGCTTTTTTTACATGACTTCTGCTATAAATTTAGATTGATATCAGAGTAATAAACAATATATAGCAATAACTTACGGAAGGTAAATGAATAATGAATTTCTTTTAACGATGCACTGAGTGGCTTCTAAACTGGAGTCTCATGTGGAGTAAACAAACCCTCATGTCACTAAAATGAAAGTTTAAACATGCAAGCATTCTAAAACACAATGTAAAACTAAAACAGATATTTGAACTGATATTTGCAATTATGGCCAAATCATGATCGTTAGTTTACCAAATCATGATTTTTAAAGCTTCCCAAAGTTGTTTTTTTAAGATCCAGTCGTAAAGATGAAAACAGAGCTGGACTAAAATGAACAAATCTCACACAATTATTTTAATGGGTTACGCCGTGGTTTGCTAAATATTTGCGAATGTGAAAACCAGCTGTGAATAAGCTAAGCATATCTAGCAAATCAGTCAGAGCACATGTTTGGCCTAAGGAATAAAATCCTGTCAATACACTTATAAGTGGCTAATCAGCAAGCTTTTTGAGAAATCTTCTGGTAATAATGAAGTTGTTTTCATATTGATCTATGAGTATGTCGTCGTACTTATCGTATGATGCTTGTGTGCTCATACTATGCCATTTTACATATATTCGCATGCATTTCCATTAATATATATCTTTAGAAAACAAAGTTTGTGATGCGATATTTGCTCTAAAGTATTTAAGGTTCACTTAATCTGAGGTGAGCAAATTTTCCTAAAAAACCTCAAGTTCTATGTTTTTTTGTGACAACCAAGGCATCAGTAAAGCTCTTTATAAGTGTGGTGAGGATAGAAGAGTTGGAAGCTTTTTATAAGGCTAGAGATGATTGGGGAATCTTTACTTGTGGTAAAATTTCCACCTGATGAACACTTCTATTAGTTGGCTGTTCTGTTTGCGGTATGTTCCCCTATGTTCCCCGTGCAGGTTTGTCATCTCTCAATGTCGCTGTTGTCTCTATGGCTTTTACAGTCGTACTTCGACTTACGAGTTTAATGCATTCTGAGACTGAGCTCGTATGTCATTTCACTCGCATGTTGGTGCAATTTCTTTATATATAAAACAATCAAATATGTATTGATTGGTTTCTATACTCTAAAAACGCAAACAAAAACAGTTAAAACCAGATAGTATAACAGAAAGAACCTGTTGGTTATTGCCCTAACTCACCATATGCTCTCAAAAAGCAACAAATAAAAAATGCAAAGAAATGTGATTATGATAATGTAAAATTAAATACATACAATAGCAGCTAACGCTAGCATTTGCCAGGGAGGGAGAGACAAGTTATCCTTCTTTACAACAGTTGACTTTGATAAATTTGGATTTTATCACAGTGCTAAAAGACCAGCTTAGAAGCAAATTTAAAAGCAAATTTTCATTTTAAACTTAACGTAATTAAAGTTTCTTCGGCGTTCAGAGTTTTAAGTTTCTCGCGGCGTAAATAACTTTTCCTTTGTTTCGCTCTCACGTCCAGCCAGTTGTTTTAAGAGAAACCTATTTAAGGACGTTTGCCTTTGTCGCGTTTTCAACGCGTTGCGATAAGAACAAACACAGGTGTCGTCGCAAAGGGTTAATGCACGACCACTAGCCAACTTGTCCGAATGTCTATTTTTTATAGTCTTGATATAATGTATAGCACCAGTCTTTTCATATAGCATCGTTTCAGTTACGCTTTCGCCGGCCAATTGTTTGTCTTTTATTCAAAGCATGAGCAGTCTCGTGTTTATTTATTTCTGGCAATCAGATTTTCTATTTGCTCATGTGTCTTTTCATTTTTTTTATCCGTTACTCTTTTGCTGATCAGGCTTCTCTCTTCAAACGTCTCATGTTTATGTGCTTGTCTGTCAGTATTTTTTGACATTTAAATATGTTTCACCGACTATTGGCTGTTTTTAGATTTTCACGTAAAATGTTATTCTTCGAATATTTTTGGTAAGTCAAGTTCTCTTCAGCCATTTGGTTCAGAAGTTTTCAGTTGTTGCTATGTCTGTGACAAATAAGTCAAAGTGTTTTTGCTACTAGGAGTCAGTCTTTTGTGGTCCTAATAGTCCACTAAGGATGGCTGATTGTTTTGGATCAAACCCACTCTTGTCATTGGCTCTTGGTCTCATCACTCCTTTTTGCTCTGTTGCAGTTGAGAACATTAAAAGGAATAGAAAAGACCTTGTCACATTTTTGCTATCTAAAACAGTAGTAAGAGACCCTTAAGATCATATGTTCAAGTCTTGAATGTCACACACTTGACCAATTATGATAACATTTTAAGGAGGCATTACGATCTTAGGTCTTACTGTTATGTGTGCTCCTCGTGCTGACTCAATGGAAAGAAGCACAGAAACCTACAAGTCCTCATATAGACAATACCTATAAACTGAATGAAGACATTCTCATAATTCTATTATTTTGCATTGTATGCTAAAATGGCCAGTGTGGGATACCATTGCTATTAAGAATACATGTAGATATAAAATCTGCCTTCCAATTAAAGAAGTCATATTCTAGATCCAACCACACCAAACTACGACCATGAACCACTTCAATTCAGTGCATTGGTTTCAAACAGTCAAGATTATAAAATGATCAGAGTTTTGCAATGTATAAATAATACATTTATATATTATATTTTATGCTAGCGGAATTCCCGGCGTTGCCCGGAATATTTTTATGCTGGCTCTCCCGTAAAAGCGAGTAGTTACAGTAGCTCTTATTATAGTAAGCTCACTCAAATCAGCCATTGGCAATATGGCACTACATTACCTGCCACTGTTTTATAAACTGGTTTTAATACTCGTGCAACTCCGCCCAATCCGCTAGTATTATTATAAAATGTAATATCTTATTTTGAGTTTTAATCCTTTTATATTATACTTTCACGTATTTAGGCCGATAATTTTTCAAGTTGCCATGATAATTTTCGGTTTACGCAGACGTCGATATAAGTTTAGTATTTTGATTGTAACTATTGCCAGAGATATCTTTTAGGCATATTTGCAAGGTTTTCTGATTGACCAGAAAACCTTTCATAACTTTGCAAGTTAACTTGCAAAGTTGCGAATAAATTAAATAGGCCACATAATATTCCGTCAACTACTAATCCTTCTTTCTTGTTCCAATAGAGTTTTTATTAAATTCGCTACTGTATCTCAATATTACACAACTTCAAAAATATACCTTGCATTTCTAGGGTAAAACTTTCACCAACTGCATACAAACTGCTACAATAAAATAACATGTACATCATCTCTTATCGGTAACGCTCAGCAGGCATCTTCCCAAAGTAACATAGCGCAAGGCTTGCAATTAGTCCACCAGCAACCATCCACTTGTTAGGTCTTTCCATCACTCTGCTGTAACCAATCAACTCCGTTTAATTGACCTTACATAGACTGAACTTTAAAGACTTCCTGCATGTGGTGACTTTTTGGGTCAAAAGTTTAACGAGTAGCTATAAATAGCTTTTTCTACATGACTCCTGTTATAAATTTAGATTGATATCAGAATAGTAAACAATACATATCAATAACTTACGAAAGGTAAATGAATAATGAATTTCTTCTAATGATGCACTGACCGGCTTCTAAACTGGAGTCTCATGTGGAGTAAACAAACCCTCATGTCACCAAAATGAAAGTTTAAACATGCAAGCATTCTAAAACACAATGTAAAACTAAAACAGATATTTGAGCTGACACTTGCAGTTATTGCCAAATCATGATCGTTAGTTTACCAAATCATAATTTTTAAAGCCTCCCAAAGTTTTTTTTTTTAAAGTTCAAGTCGGGAAGGTGAAAACATACAGTAGCTTGAATAAATGAAAAGATTATCTCACGTAATTATTTTATGATTGATTTAGTTTTAGGGTTGCTGAAGAACAATTATAATTAAGTTTCAATAACCTTTGACTTGATAAGTTTAATCTAGAATTGCTCGAATTATGATATCCATATCAGCACCACTTTAGAGCCGAAGAGACTCCATAGTGGTGCTGATTTGAGTTCAAATCCATCAGAATGCAGAATTTAATTTAATCTAAAGTTGGCTCTATAGTCTCTATAATGGCTCTATAGATTCAGTTGTGGCTCACAACTGTTATTACTCATGCGACTCGTAATGCAACATTTTCTCCATGTTTTGTGTTTTCTGCTCCTCCGGTGTCTAGACGGTTTCCCTGTATCCATCATCAGTTGCAGTGCTGTGTTTATGTTTGCCTCTTGGAAGGGCTAGTGGTATTTTCACATTCATGATCTTTCAATAATCTCTAGAACATCAACAATTGCAGCAAAAATTGGCCGCCTCTCCAATGCAAAGCTTTGCGCTATAATGAGGAAAAGATCTATTCATATTTGGCGCATTGGTTTGCAATTTTGCTCTCTCAAATTTTGTTTGATTATTTTGCAATGCACGTCTTCTGTCTTTTTTCTTGGCAGTCTCTACATTTTCCTGTTCAAATTTTATGTCTGTGACAAATAATTCGAAGTGATTTTACTACTAAGAGTCAGTCTAATGTAGTCCTAATAGTCCACTAAGGATGGCTGTTTGTTTTTGATCAAACCCACTTTTGTCATTGGTTCTTGGTCTCATCGCTCCTTTTTACTCTATTGCAGTTGAGAACATTAAAAGGAATTAGAAAAGTGTTGTCTCATTTTTGCTATTTAAAACAGTAGTAAGAGACACCGAGGGTCATATGTTAAAGCCTTGAATGTCACATACTTGACAAGTTATGATAACTTTTAAGGGGCATTACAATCTTAGGTTTTACTTGTTAGGTGTGGTCCTCGTGCTGACTCAATGGAAAGAAGCCCAGAAACCCACAAAGTCCTCATATAGACAATACCTATAAACTGACAAAAGGCATTCTCATAATTCTATTATGTTGCATTGTATGCTAAAATGGCGTGTGTGGGATACAATTGCTATTAAAAGAAGATATAGAACCTGCCTTCTAATCAAACAAGTCATATTCTCGATCCATCAACACTGAACTATGACCATGAAGCACGTCAATTACTTCGGTGCATTGGTTTCAAGCAAACAAGATTACAAAATGATCAGAGTTTTGCAATGTATAAATAATACACGTATATATTATATTTTATACTAGCAGAATTCCCGGCATTGCCCGGAATATTTTTATCTTGCTCTCCCGTAAAAGCAAGTAGTTACAGTAGCTCTTATTAGTAAGCTTACTCAAATCAGTCATTGGCAATATGACATTACATTACCTGTCCCTGTTTTGTAAGCTGGTTTTAGCACCCATGCAACGCTGCCCAATTCGCTAATATTATTATAAAACGTAATATGCTATTATGAGTTTTAATTCATTGATACCTTCACGTATTTTTTCAATACGTGAAAGTATAATATAAATGGTATTTTTTGAGTTTTAATCCATTTATACTATAATTTCACGTAATTGAGTCAATAATTTTTTAAGTCGCCATGATGATTTTCGGTTCCCGTAGACATCTATCTAAGTTTAGTATTTTGATCATAACTATTGTCAGAGATATGTTTTAGGCATATTTGTAAGTTTTTCTGTTTGACCAGAATTCTTTTTTCACAAACAATCAAAACAGATTTCCATAACTTAGAAATATCTGCATTTAAAATTGGTAAATTTCCAAGTCGAGATAACTCACGTTGGTAGCTTTGCTACAATCAAAATTCGCAAGTTAACTCGTGAAGTTGCAAATGAGTTAAACATTCCACATAATATTCCCTGAACTGCTAAACCTTCTTTCTTGTTTCAATAGAGTTTTAATTAAATATGCTGCTGTATCTCAGGATTACACAACTCCGAAAATATACTTTGCATTTCCAGAGTAAAACTCTCACTAACTGCATACAAACCGCTGCAATAAAATAACATGTAAATCATCTCTTAGTGGTAGCTATCCGCAAGTCTCTTCCCGAAGTAGCAGAAAGCGAGGCTCGCAATCAACCCACCCCCAACCATCCACTTATTGAGTCTATCCATGACTCTGCTGTAACCAATCAACTCAGTTTAATTGACCTTACATAGAAATCATTTTAAAGACTTCCTGCATGTGATGACTTTTTGGGTCAAAAGTCTAACGAGTAGCTATAAATAGCTTTTTCTACATGTCTCCTGCTATAAATTTAGATTGATATCAGAATAATAAACAATACGTATCAATAACTTACGGAAGGTAAATGAAAAATGAATTTCTTCTAATGATGCACTGACCGGCTTCTAAACTGGAGTCTCATGTGGAGTAAACAAACCCTCTTGTCACTAAAATGAAAGATTAAACATGCAAGCATTCTAAAACACAATATAAAACTAAAACAAATATTTGAGCTGACACTTGCAGTTATTGCCAACTCATGATCGTTAGTTTACCAAATCATGATCTTTAAAGCTTCCCAAAATCATTTCGTTTTAAAGATCAAGCCGTGAAGATGAAAACAGAGCTTGACTAAAATGCAGGGTTGGAAAAACACCACGGTTTTTATGAAAAAAACCAGGTTTTTTTGGTTTAAACCGGTTTTTATGGTTTAAACCGGTTTTATGATTTTTATAATTTTACCAAGGTTTTTGCAATTTTAAGTCCAATTAACATCACTTACTATAGCTGCATGATTGAGTATTGAACATACATATGCGGAATTATCTGTTAAAGAATAGAGAAAGCATCATATTATTATGCTTTATTAGTTATCTTGAGGTGTTGACTGATGTTCTAAAAAAAGAATCAAGGAGATTGACCCACTAGAAGCTGAGATATAGCCAGCCAAACACAGGTCTACCTAATAAAGAATCAGAGGAAAACCCTTCGAAGTCCTGAAAACTGTGACGTATAAAATGGACTTAATGTTCATGTGCCGGAGTTGCGCACCCTTACCGCCGTTACGTATAATGATAGTAAATAATTTACAGACTAGCTCTGGTTTCTCAGGAAAATCAAGCAAACATTGTGTGGTAAAGGCATTTGCCCACAACCCCTAGCCATGATTTTTCAAAACAGAAGAGCAGATTCTGACTATTGTGCTTCAAATTTTAACTCGATCTCCACGAATATGCTCCGAAGATCCTCTGTTCAACGAACGGCGCGTGTATAGTCTATATGCGACATCCGCGATATGAAGTTTGTTTAGAATAAGAAATAGGAATGTGACTTTTTGCTCATTCATCAATTTTCTACTGTGTATCTACTAAAACATTCAGTTAATTTTCATGAATATCGGTCACTCTTAACAGACTGTAAGTTCACTACACCCATAATCTTAAAAAGAATAACTTGACCGTGCTGCTCTTGCTGCAAGAAAAGAAAACGATAACTTTTGATTTGATTTTTCTTTTGATCTATTATCTTATCTATGATTATTTTTTATGATTAATATAATAATCATAGTGCATATTATACAAAATAATAATATAACTGCGTATAAAATAAATGATGTAACTAATATAATTTGTAGAAAATTCCAAATGATAACCGAGATTGATGTAATTGATTCCATTTATTAGCTAAAAGTTATTTAAAAACTTATTGGGTTAGTTCATTGCTATTAGTTAAAAAAATCTGAACAACGCTAAAGATGAGTCTGAATAGGGAAGCTAAGTAGGAGAACGACAAAACAGCTGAACTAGCAAGTTAGCGGAATGTTGCAAAATAATAGATGCGTGTAATTATTTTATGCTAAAACTAATCTACACGTCAGAGGGACTGGTTCGGAAATCTCAGAGCAATAATTGTTAGGCCCAATTTGATTGTTCTATACTTCCAGGGATTAAACCAATTAAAACGCCATGATTGTAATAGGAGAGCGCATTAGTTGGCTTAATTGACCAATGGCACACAAGTCGATTTCATACGTCATATATTGATGATTACCAAAACACTTGTGTTTTTTGTTAGACCTGTGTTTGGCTGGCTATATCTCAGCTTCTGGTTGGTCAATCTCCTTGATCCTTTTTTTAGTACATCATTCAACACCTCAAGATAAATAATAAAGCATAATAATATTATGCTTTCTCTATTCTTTAAAGATGGTACTGTGGAGTTGTTATGGAAAAAAAGAAAAAAAACATATGGAAATTTTAGAATGAGTCTTAAATCAAATACAGAGCAGAAATCTTATCACAAATAGTGAATATTTTACATACAGCTCTATGTATAAGTAGGAACTTTAATCCAAGTGATTAGTCATGTGGTAGTGTAGAGCAGAGCAAAATGCAGATGCATTGCTAGTGTTTGGAGCAGTGGCAGATGACCCAACATCTATCACCTGAATATTAGCATCACGTTCTAAATTGGTGTTTTCAGCTTGACAATTTGCTACGTGAGCTTTAAGCCTATCTGCGTGACCTCACGTTACGACAGCACACCTATTAGGTTTTGCCTTAAAACCTTTGCCTTTTGCGGTTTGAGTGAAAAACTGCCAAACGGGATCCTGTTTGCGAGGCATGTTGGAAATTTGAGGAACAACTTTAACTTTTCAAAACACAAAAAAACTTGATAAACTGAATTCTAACAATCCAACTACTTTGGCTTGTGCCCAATAAATGAAATATTAGTTTGCAAACTTGAAGCTTTTGCCCAAAAGGATTTTATTGTTTTAATTTCTAATTGTAAGTAATGTTATTCTTGTATATTTGAAAGCTAGACAGCAACTGACTTACTACATAAGTGAGACAAGAGAGTAAAAGGATTATTACATAAGAATTACATAACAGATGAGTAAGCCGATATGAACAAAGAGTCTGACAACGGCTATATACAAATACAAGATAATGACTGGTCAATGTCAACAACTAGTACATATTCAACACTCCCACATAGTTTTGACATGTTGAGCCTCGCTTACATACTCATCAATTCCATAGCGAACCGGAGGTCTACGTTTGCGAGCAGACAAGCGTCGCTGTTGCCCTTCACCAATGCATTGCCCAGAGAAGTTTGGAGTTGTCTGTTCATTTACTGAATGTTCAAGAACAATAGATTTATGTTTTGTATATTGGTCACATGATGGTTTAACGGTGTTTGTAAAGTTCGTTTCATCAAATACCACGTCTCGCCTAGTAGTGACTTTACCAGTCGATTCATCAAGCAGGCGGTATGCCTTTGACTGTTTGCTGTATCCTATAAACCTTAGCTTCTGGCACTTCTTGTCAATTTTCTGTCGTAGTTGATCTGGAACATGAGCATAAGCAATACATCCAAACACCCTTAGATTGTCTATGTTGGGTTTGTGTTCATACCACTTCTCATACGGTGTGAGATCATTCTTGTGTGAAGAAGTGGGAAGCCGGATTTCTAACGTAGGCAGCAGTAGAAATGGCCTCAGCCCAGTATTGCTTTGGCAATTTAGCATGGCACAACATTGAACGTGCTGCTTCACACAGAGTTCTATTCATTTGCTCAGCAACACCATTTTGTGCTGGTGAGTAGGCTGATGTGAGTTCATGATGAATACCTTTAGATTTCAAGTAGTCAGTAAATTCTTGAGACAAGTATTCACCACCTCTATCTGATCTCAGTGTTTGAAGGGTTTCTCCAGATTGGTTGGCTGTATATGCTTCAAACTCTTTCAACTTCTCAGGTACCTCAGATTTGTTTCTAAGAAAATACACAGCACAGCATCTAGAAAAATCGTCTACAAAAGTAACGAAATATTTGCTACCTCCAATTGATTCTGTTTCCATTGTACAAACGTCGGAATGTACTAGTTCTAGCTTACGGGTAGCCTTGATATCTCCCACAGGTTTGAAGGGTTCACGAGTCATTTTCCCTTCAGCACAGCCTTCACAGAAGGAAATATTCATTGCAGGTAAGCTCGTTGCACAGACTATATTTCCTTTGCTCAGTTTTTTCAAATCAGAGTCATTCACATGTACTAGACGTTGATGCCAAATCTCTGCGCTAGCAGTGTTTGCATATTGAGTTTCAGTTTGCACACAGTCTAGACTGAACAGCTTATTAGCTAGTGATCCCATGGCCCTAACTCGACCAGTAGCATCTTTAATCCAACATCAAGTATGGCCGAACTGAACAATGTAGCCTTTCTTAGTGGCAGCTCGAACTGAAAATAAATTGCTAGCTAGCTGAGGGACATGAAGTACATTGTAAAATACAGCCGCACATTGAACTCTACGATTGAGTTTTAGCATCACTTTCACAGCACCAACTCCCACAGCTTCAACTGTTCGACCATCACCTAGGCTGACCATTTCTATATGTTCTAGCTTCTTGTAGCTATTAAAACTTTCCCTGTTAGGTGACATATGACACGATGCTCCAGAGTCAATTAGCCAGAGTGAGCTACTGTGCAATGAAGATGTGTTGCCATGATGAGTGATAAATGTAAATTCATTGCCTACACAGTCATTGTCACTTTCACATACAGTTTTTCTACATTCACTTACTAACTGCGCGTTCGGTCGGCGTCTGTCCTCTGAGCATTCTGGTGACTTGTGCCCAGGCTTGTTACAATTGTAGCAAATAATAGGTTTTCTGGCTCTAGGCTGCTTTCTTGACACCAATGCAGAATCAGATGCACCGGCAGAACTAGATTCATCGGAGTTTCGCTCATTACGTTTCAACTCTTCATTTATCAATGACTGCTGGGCAAACTCAAGACTCAAGTTGTCCACTCTTGCTTCTAATGCCGTTGCAAGATGAGCATAGCTGTTTGGAAGGCTGCCTAAGAGCGTGACTACTTGATCTTCTTCAGAAATTGGTGCATCGATAGCGGCGAGTTTATCTGTAAGTCCTTTCATGTGTTTCAAGTGCTGTTCTACAGGTGTACCCTCCTTCATTACTGTTCTGAAATATTGTTTCTTAAGAAATAACTTGTTTGCTAGTGTATTGCGTTCAAAGTGGTTTTGAAGCCGCTTCCATGCTACATCAGGTGCTTCTGTATCTGTTATCAAGTAGAGAAGTTCAGTACTAACAGACAGAGCAATTACTGAGAAAGCCTTACGATACCTGGATGTAAAAGCAGTTTTCAGCGCTTGATCAGCTGAACCTTCTGGTGCTTTTTCAGTACCATCCACGATATCGTACAGATCCTTTACCAGCAAAATGTGTTTCATCTGAAACTTCCATGTCTGATAGTTCTGACTGTCCAACTTATCTATTGTCCATTTATCACTATCCATTGTAGAATGAGAGATACAATCTAAGTTCTGGTTCAGTAGTCCTTGTTTTACTGTTCCTGATATCAACTGTTTAACTCGTGTACAGCTTCTTTGGTTGCCTGTCTGGGCCCATAACCTGTTATTCTTGTATATTTGAAAGCTAGACAGCAACTGACTTACTACATAAGTGAGACAAGAGAGTAAAAGGATTATTACATAAGAATTACATAACAGATGAGTAAGCCGATATGAACAAAGAGTCTGACAACGGCTATATACAAATACAAGATAATGACTGGTCAATGTCAACAACTAGTACATATTCAACAAGTAATCCTTTCTCACTGGTCAGACTTGAGAAAGTATTTATTCATTATTAGAGACGATGATTGGATTAGTATATTTCACATGGTTTTTTATATTTCATCAGTAAAAAGATCATCATATCACTTGATAAAACCAATTGGAAATGAAATTCACTAATTCATTGTTGTGCTAGGATTTCATGTAGTTTCAATTTGAGCTCTGCCATCAATTTACAGCTGTGTCCTAAATAAACTTCCACAGCTGATAATTACATATAGTTGCATTTCTACTGCACATGAACCGCTAGGAGCTTAAAATATTATGTTTTTCACAAAAAATAATGAAAAACCATAAAAATGGTTTTTTCGTGCTGGTTTAAACCACTCGGTTTAAACCATTGGTTTAAACCGAGCCAACCCTGCGAAAATGAACAAATTATCTCACATAAATATTTTAAGATTGATGTAGGGTTGCTGTAATAGATATATATAATAGTATATATACAGTCAAACTCGGATAACTCGCCTTCGGATCGCTCGAACACATGGTTAACTCAAACGGATTTGTTTGGTCCGTTACCACGCAATGATAAATTGCTTTAGATAACTTGACCTCAACCTCGTTAACTCAAACAATTCTTTGCCCAACGGCTGCCGAGACGGTTGTAATCGCTTTAGAATATCACTTTATTTCAAGCCATAGAGATAAACCTCAACTTTTAGTAGTTCATAGGCATCATTTTTACTATCATCGGCACAATATTTTCGTTAACAAATTTTCTAAAGGTTCGCAAAAAATCAAATTTTACCAAACATCCGCTTAGCGATGGTCCTTCGAAGGCAAGGAAAAGCGAGGTTTTCTTCTGAGCATTTCAACAGCGATTAAATTTTGCCAATTTCAATCTGAAAACATCCTGAGTCACACCACCTAACACAACAAACAAATCTCATCAACAACATTCTCAACAAGTGATATAGTAGAGCAGGAACATAAACTTATCTTTCAGCCTTTTCCTTTGGAGGGTGGGCTACTCAAACTAAGATGTTTTATTGTCAGAAATTTATGCTGAATTCAATTATGATGTTTCTACACCTATGTGTTTGCACATTTCTGAGCTAGAGAGCATTTTCGAAATGGGAGGGGGCAACTCCAAGTTTGGTTGGAAAACCTTACATATCAGACAAAGAAAACTATTTTATAATCTCAAAAATTAATAAAGGCTTTTATTTGAGATTAAGTGAGTCAATTCTCAGCATTCCTTAACCCATGCCAAGGATGCAGCAAGACCGCTTGTTTCACTGTCTTGATTAGTCTGTGAATGAAACCCTAGTCAGAGTGACTAAACTTCAATATGAGACAGCCATACAGTAATCAAACAGATGGTTGATATTAGAAGAAGAGAGCATTCAATGTGAAACTGCTCAAAAAGTGCTAAGCATTGAGAACTTCGATGAGAGTTCAGACTTGTTGTCATTATGCTTGTTATAAAAAGTATTGTAGCAAACTCGTTATGGAAAGAGCTGAGAAAAGACACGAGAAGAGACAGAAAGAATGTGATACAGCAGAAGAGGTGAGATTAGATATTTATAACTTTACAAATTCATGATGATTGATCCAAGATGATGGTACTTTGGTAGGAGAAAAAGAAAACATTTTCATTTTTGTCTGCACATTTTGTGAGCAGCAAAACTAACTCTTTGCAGTTTACATGACGTGTTATAGCCTACAATTTGGACATAAATTTATAGATAAATTACATGTATGATCTTTCCTTGGTTTTTTGCATACGACCACACAAACTACGCTAGATATGGCATGCTGTACTATGCAGAGATGACTAATCTGAAGGTATAGCGTAGCAAGGTGTATAAGGCTCTTATGAAGAAGGGGTATTTTACTTATCAATCACGACATGACTGTCCATTCAGCTCTATCGCTTGTGGTCAATCTTTTGAGCAAACAGTTAAAAGAGACTCAAAGTCTCACGGTGGAATCATAGGGTTTACCAGGAATCATCGGCCTCTCAATGCGGGACTCTATCTCACCCAAAACGAACAGCTGTACATATGGACAAGAAGAAGATGCTAGTGCCTGGTGATTCGGATGCAGCAAGTTATGAGATGCGTGAAAAGGCATGGAAGGCTGATGAGGAAATGAGGGAAGTCATAAAAGACTCATAACAGCGAGAATAAACCTGTTTGCGTTTCAAACCACCAAGCTATTACTTATTACCAGTGGTGCAAAAGCCTCCATTGAAGTGAAGCAGGATCTTGAAATGGCAAATGTGATAGGAGAGAAACAGCTTTCAGAATTTGTCCATAAGAGGTTAAGCACCCAAGAGATTGATTTCAATGTATCCATCAAGTCAAACAAGCTCAAAACCTTCCCCACATTACAATCAGCTAAGAAAAAATCAAAAGAAAAAGTCCTAGAGTGT
Organism: Watersipora subatra; assembly: GCF_963576615.1. NCBI lineage: Eukaryota > Metazoa > Bryozoa > Gymnolaemata > Cheilostomatida > Watersiporidae > Watersipora > Watersipora subatra. Next base: position 47,614,023 of record NC_088713.1, read on the forward strand.
TCGCACAGACTGTTTGAGAATTTGTTAGTGATCAGCCAACAGCGTAACTTGGATTTGAGAAAAGTGTTATCATTCTCTCTTGACAATATCAGCTGGTCCCTGGCTAACTCTGAGGGCTCTATATTGAAGACTGCCAAGTCGGCTCTGATGGCTGCTGTTGAGGAAGATGTTGATGATCAACCATCAATCTATGTTAACCAGGATCAGCTACCAGTCTTTGACGCTGTTGTGGTTGATGCTATAGCTGAAATTCAGACCGTGAAAGCTCCTCCAACTTTTGGCATGGTTGCAAGTCAGCTTTTGCAACGGATAGTTAGTATTGCAAACGTATATCACACATGTCGTGTGGATTTTGTTTGTGACACATACCCTGATATCAGCATTAAAGGAGGTGAGAGAAGTCGTAGAAGTGTGAAAGGAAGGCAGAAGGTTGCTGTGTTTAGTCCGAACTAATCAGTGCCAAAAAGGTCTGAATTTTTAGCAGATGGCTCAAACAAGACTGCCCTAGTGAATTTTTTAAGGATACATGGAGGAAGTCAACTGTGAAGCAGAAACTAGATCTTGTAACAGCTCTTTTTTAAGAATGCCACATGATCAGCTATGACCTTGATGGATCAATCGCTGTAAGCCAAATAAATAGTTTGACACCAGACCACGAGGAAGCAGATACGCCGTGTTATCACATATCGCAAAGATAATAGAAGACAAACCCAGCTCAAATGTTCTAGTCAAGTGCCAGGACACAGATGTTTTCCTAAGCTGTCTATCTCTAGTGGATGAGCTGCCATCACTAAAACTCATTTACTGCTGTGGTAAGAAGCAGTTGAGATATGTAAACTGGCTGTCTGTCTACTGTCCTCACACTCGAACGATGCAAAGCACTGTTCCGGCTCCATGCTCTAAGTGGATGCGACAGTGTAAGCGCATTCTATTCCAACGGGAAGATAACTTTCTTCAAGCTGCTAAAGAACAATCTTGAATTCTGTAACACACTGAAATCTTTGGGAGCAGATCTTGAAATTGATGGTGTAATAAGATAATCTATTGAGACATTCATATGCAGATTATACGGTGAAGAGACAAATTCCATCAATGAAGCAAGGTATACGATCTTCTGCTCACCGTCTCGCACATCACAACCAAACCTACCACCCACACTAGATAAGTTAAATCTCCATATATCTAAGGCTGCCTATTAGGCCGCGATATGGAGAAGAGCCAAGCAAATCATCATCAATGCCCTATCTCCCAGATATGGATGGTTTATGGAATATGGAGAGCTTAAAACCAGATGGATAACACAACAACCAGCACCTCCTGATGTGCTTGTGGACATGTTTTGTCAATGCAAAACTGGGTGCCAGTCTCGTCGCTGTCAGTGCAACAATACAGATCTCAAGTGTACGGACATGTGCAGAAGCAGCTGCTGTAGAAATAGAAATAAAGAGGATGGAGATGAAAGTAGTGATGCAGAAGACTCAGATGACTGTGAATTAGAAGGTTAGTACTCGAGAGGTATTGTAAACAAAGGTGCACTTCATGTTTGATTAGAATACATGTGTCATACCGTATAAAAGACTGACTAATTGCGATTTCACTTACATAATAAAGTAAACGGTTCAACATAATAAACATTAATGATGAATATATGTATACTAAAATATTATATATACATGGTCTGGGTCTTTAAAAATACTTTTCATTTTGTTTTGCAGATCTGTAATGATATATGAGTTGCGGAATACCAAGGACAAACTGTAAAGCTGCCACAATATCACCCAAACTGGGAATACATAATATTATATAATACAATTCTAGTATCATAATATTTGAGGAATAAATATTTTAATGTTATCAGAATTGATTCCAACTTAGATTATTGCTAATTATTTAGTATTTATATGCCATTTTCATTATTACATTGTTGGTAGAAGCGCATGAAACATTACAGACATTTATTTAATTAAAATAATATATTAATTAAATTGCTCAAAAATGAACAATCTAAGTGGTGTAGAAACCAGATATTTGAAATCAGCTCAAAATTCTGATCTAGATGCCACTCTTATCACATAGCCCACCTCCAAAAGGAATAAATCACTTTTTTGACAGCTTTTTGATGCCCTCCTGCTCTACTAATAGAAAAATCTATACATTCTAATAAAAAAAAATTTATATGAAGCATTTAATTTTAAACAGAAAATTTTTGCTTTTGATTTATACATGTATATAGTCTGTATATGTACATGTAGCTACTAATAAATGCATGAACTTGTGCCAATGCTCTGATAATTTGAACGCTCTTATAACTCGAACACTTTCGCTCGGTCCCGTGAAGTTTGAGTTATCAATGTTTGTCTGTATATAATATACGCTATTTTCTCCTAGACATGGTGGAAACGAAAAAAAGATATTTTTCAAGCCAAATATGGATTTCTGGTTATGTTAATTAAATTTGAGAACTTGTGCACTATTCATGGAATTTGTTACCTAATACAAGCAAAAACTGTACATAAATTATGTATATAAAAGGAAGTTTACGTTGTAGGAGTGTTCACTCTAATATCATATTACGTAATAGGTGAATGCCCAGCACGGCATGAGCAATACAATAAATTTGTATAAATTTTGTTTTCATTTGCCTCAGTCTTTTTACCCAATGAGTTTGAGTAACTTGAGCTAGTTTAAATATATACTATTATGAGAGCCGTTATCAAGCCGCAAGCCATTGTTAAGAGAAACGATTGTGTCATGATCTTTCCCGCCATCATGATTTCAAGCGTGTTAGCTGGAGCGTGTTCTTTTAACCAATCTACTTTAAAGAATGACAGTTTGATCTTGATTTTTGATTTATTTTCATCGACAATAGTAATTAAACATAAGCAAATAAATCTGGAAGATTGGTGAAGCCCATAATACGCATTGGCATAGCTACTCCCGGCGTCGGGCTTTTCGTCATCGCGTAATCAAGATCAATAATTTATGAGTAAGTAGGTTGTATGCATTTGTTAAAAGATGTAATTTAAGTTTTTTTTCGAAATTTTTTTTTTCGAAATTTTGCATTGTTTTTCTCTTATTTTTTTGTAGTATTAGGGAATTGGTTCCAAAAAATAGCCTGTTAGTAATTCACCCTGCGGTGGCATGCACGGGAAGAAGACTGTAGGAGATTTAGACAGAAATTTGAGAATCGAGTTTTATATAGTGCACAAGGAATTTAATTACAATAAATTTCATGCTGGGCTAAATGCATAATGTGGGATGAATATAATAGTGAGCTAATAGATAGCATGGATGATGATTTGAAACGAGGTTTGGTTTGGAAAAGATACATACTTTGTTTCCGTTGTAATAAGAGGGACCACAATTATTCAATTGTTCTATTAAATAGTAGTGTAGCCGATTGGCTTGGTGGTTTCGAATGACTGCCTGCAGATCTGGAATATCCGTCTTCAAATCCAGTACAATAACACAGTTTATGACTATAACCAAAGACACAAATGACAGATCAACAGACAAATGATGAACATGGAGATTTATATATATATATATATGCATATTATAATGCAGCTCATTATAATTGTTGTCAGGACTGTATTATCTGTTTGCTTTTTGTTGCTTTGTAGTAAATTACTTTTCATTCTGTAAAATATTAAACTTTAAAAATTCAAAACTATAGGCACTATAGTTTACATCAATCCTACTACGTCAATTAATATAATATTCGTTACACCAACATGTAATGCATAGTTTCTTATGAAGTTTTAAAATTGTATATTTTACGAATTTATGTTGTTTTATTGTACAATTTGTTGTAGTAATGATTGTATAATATTTTTTGAAAAACGAAAGTGTGAAAAATTGAAAGTGAATGACATTATGTTCACAGAAGTTCCTAAGAGGCGAGAGAGCTAAACTTGAAGGGATCTGCCACGCAAACATGACCCTTAGCGGCAACATATATGTGGCAATGACAGAACCACCAAACAACCCCATCTAAGAAATTTAAAATTGGGACATCGGTGCAGGCAACAACATCACCAGCCGTGATGCCGACTACAAGACGTCTGCCTCCGCAGAAACTTTGAAGACAGTTTCAACCAACTGCGAAAGTAAAAAATCAACCAAGAACCAGGCCTCGATGACTGCCATTAGAATGGGGCAAGTTTATATTCAAACAGTTGCAGAGGGAAAGTAAACAAACGGTAGCAATGGAAAATATTTTACCAGTTGCAAAACATTATCACCTATCAGCACGGCTTCTAAAGCAAGAGTCTATACGAAGTCCAAGAAAACCAGCCTATCCGATACAACTTTGCTGGAAAATGCCACAACAAATGATGACATATGCTAGTCTTTTTTTATCATTCCTTAGAATTCTACAAATCCTACATGTATACTTTTCTTTCACCTTCCATTTATTGTAAATATATTTTAACCTATTCGCCATGAAAGCGTGATTTGAATCAAGTTTCAGAACAAAAGTTGAGGCACATTCTCAACATTCTGAAGAATGTCGAGTAGTATTCTTGAGAATGGTACTCAACATTCTTGAGAATGTTGAGTACACTATTTTGGTACACTCTCTTGGTACACTCTCTCAACATTCTTAAGAATGTTGAGAGAGTGTACCAAGGACCATCCAATTATCTTCACAGGAACATAGAATTACTCACAGTTACTGAGACGATAACCCTTGAATGGTCAGAACCAGTATTAGCTGTATTAAACATCCTCAGAAGTGTTGCAGCCAGCTTGGTTACCTTTATATAAATCTTATTGTCATGTAATTTTGCTTGAAACTTGCACCGATGAAACTGTGAATAATTTGTTTCATATAAGATTTCTTTGTACATGAATGACACAAACCGATCACATTCAGCATAGTGAAACCAGCATTATTGCCTGCACGAATCAACCACATTGAGGCATTGCACAAGAACCTTTACCATAACAAGAATGAAAGTCCTTATGTCTGTGTGTATGAAGCCAGGGTTTATAGATAATATAGAACATAAATCATAAGCAGCTTTTAATATATAAACTTTTTAACAGTAGAACAGGCTTTTCAAAGCATTCTTTAGTTAGCATGCATTGTCTCCTTCTAGCTTGATTTTTTGTAGACATGTAGACATCTTGCATGCCTGACTACGTTATATGAATTTAGACTGGGTACCAGATCAGCTTTGGGAGGCAACACTTCTAAAATCAACATATTAGATTTCGTAGCCTTGTCTGCGTACTGATGCCCATATTTTATATACCAGATAGTAAGAAAGGGGTTTTCTCTTTCATATGGTCTTAGTGTTAACAAAATTCACTAGTGTATTTTTGGAGACCTTTTAAAATAAATAAAACCTGCTACATACATACTCATAAGATGTCCACCACCAATACTACTGGCTGTGGTCCCATCAATGATTATTAGAATGTCTAAAACCAACTAAATAAACATCAGTAATCACTTTCAGCTGGATGGGCTCTCCAGCTAAGTCAACATGAATAAGTTATCAAATCATGGAAGACTAACAGACATGACACTTAGTTGCCTTCTATCTGAGCCTCATAATCAATTTGTTGAAAAGAGTGATACTAAAAATGTAGGCGATGTCTGTCTTGTTTGTGCCGTTAGAATTGAGTCGAAACCAACATACAGAAAACTGAACTAGAATAATTTGCTACACTGCAAAATCTGAAGATAGGCATCTGCTTTGCAGCAATTTGAAAGTACATTTATACGTATATTTTTCAATTTTTGTTGTCTGTTGTGTGTCTGTCATTCGTTATGTCCAGCTATAGCTATTAAGATATCATGACATTAATATATGAAATAGATATTCAGTTTTACCAACCCTTTGATTTCTGTAAATATCAACCTATTAAATATAAAGTAGCTCTTTGCAGCTCATTCCCACCACCTTGAGGACAACAACATTAACTGCCTATAATACAGCTAATCATTGGCTGTGTATGTCCACAATGGAAAAACTCTATTATCTTCTTGCCTATATAGTGACTAAGATTGATTGGCTGAAAATATGTGAAGCCATTCTAAATATTTGTGACACATGATTTGTGAGTCATCGACTATCGTAAATACCTTTTACAGTGAAGTTGATCCAATTACCAGTGTGTTTATTCTGCCTTTTTGCCTGCTTCACTCTACTGCGTTCACTGAAAACAAAATACTTAACTACCTTGTGTAAGTTCCTAATACGTATTTTTATTACTCAGTCTAAATTTGTAAGAGAATTCATGTAGAAAAAGCTATTTATAGCTACTTTTTAGATTTAGTTAATTTTTCACGCAAAAAGTAATCACACATAACAAGTCTTTAACATGCATTATATGTAAGGTCTATTAAATGGAGTTGATTGGTTACAGCAGAGTCATGGATAGACTCAATAAGTGGATGGTCGGGGGTGGCTTGATTGCGAGCCTCGCTCTCTGCTACTTCGGGAAGAGACTTTCAGAAAGCTACCGGTAAGAGATGATGTACATGTCGCTTTATCGCAGCAGTTTGTATGTGGTTGGTGAGAGTTTTACCCTGGAGTTGCAAGGTATATTTTTGGAGTTGTTTAATCCTGAGATACAGCAGCATATTTAATAGAAACTCTAGAAAGAAAGTTTTAGTATGGAGTAATATGTGGATCTTACAAAGTGATATATATATTGATATGAAGTGATGTATAGATCATAAAAGGAAACTAAAGGTAGAGTGTTGTGATTATTGAGAGTTGCGATTTAACATAATGTAATATGTTATTATGATAATAATTTATAATGGTAAAGTTTGATAATAAGCTGTTCAACTATCAAAAAACAACATAAAGACAATACATATAATATTAAAATACATTTTATGTAATATTAAAAGCATTGCGAGTAATATTAAAAAATTTTACATACAATAATAATAGGCAATATATAATATTTAAACAATATAAAAAATATTATATGCAATATTAAAAAACGATATATAGAATATTAAAAGACAATATGACATTAAAGAAATGACATATGCAACATTAAAAGAGACATATCTTATATATATATTGCATATTACATATACTAATATGTTTGCCAGACCCGAGCACTGTGAGAGGTCATCATGAGTAATCAGTACATGTGTATATAAAAAGTTAACCTGCGAAACAGTGAATTGCTTCAGTAGTTAGTTAGAGCGCGAAGTGGAAAACGGAGGGTGTGAGTTCAATTCCCATCCCAGGCAAATCTTTTCTTAACACTCTTAGCATGGTTTCAGACAGATGAATGGATGGACAGTGTTTTTATAATAATAGATATAATATATTAAAAGAGAAGAAATAGTGAGAATATATAGACAATGTATATAAGGTAATTTTCAAGAAATGGTGTGTGACTATTGAATTGTTTATACTACTTTATAAGGAAATGTGTATTATAGTTTGATATCACACAAAACATTTTCATCTCAAAAATAATTACCTATAGTTGCTGTATTATTGCCTTTACGTGGTATCATTTTGGTATCATCATGGTATCATTTTGTTATATATTTAATTCTATCTTGTTATATTAACGTATATTGTATTGGCCCAGTATTACTACACTATTGTATCATTTACGCTATATTACCTAATAATTATATACATTATAATAGTTATAATGTACAGCATAACTTAATGTAGTTTTAATTATGTACATAATTATAATTATGTACATTATGCTATGCACTATATATTATAATGTATTGCATTTTATAATACTAAGCTACTTTAACCCAAACAATAATACATTTAACTATATCTGGTTACTAAATCATTGTGCTTGCATTATATTTATATTAATATTTATACCAATTTGCATTAAATTTATTTTATTGTGCTATATTAAATTATACTCTACTGTTTTGTATGAGTCATAGTAATTCTTTTATAAAGTTATTGTTTTGAAAAATAGAAAGAAAAATTGGAATATAGATTATTATATTATAATTATAATAAAATATTATTATAATACTGCTATAATATTTTTATATAAATAAATATGATTATTATTATAAATAAAATATAGAAGTTCTGGAGAGATGAGAGGTGTAGCTACGGAGAGCTCCACACAAACCAGTCCACTAGCTGCAGATGATAAAGTTGCATGTGAAACAAAATCAACCAGCACTATGCCAGAGAGAGTTGTGAGGAGGTCCAGGTTAGTACAAAAATAGGTCTAGTAGTTTAATATGGTGTAATGTATGAATAATACATATATAATACATAATATTAGCTTATATTGTATTTGCACAGTATTACTACACTATTAGACCATTTACACTATTTTTCTTTATAATTAAATACATTATAGTTATAATGTATAGCATAATTATAATGTTAATGTAATTATAATTGTAATACAATGAAGAGAAAAGTTGGAATATAGATAATTATATTATAATTATGATAAAATATTATTATAATACTATTATAATTTTTTTATATAAATAAATATGATTATTATTATAAATAAAATCTAGAAATTCTGGAGAGATGAGAGATGTAGCTACGGAGACCTCCACACAAACCAGTCCACTAGCGGCAGATGATAAAGTTGCATGTGAAACAAAACCAACCAGCACTATGCCAGAGAGAGTTGTGAGGAGGTCCAGGTCAGTACAAAAATAAGTCTATTTGTTTAATATTATGGTGTAATGTATGAATTATACATATATAATGCATAATATAATAAAACATCCCTTCTGTAGAAGGTGACATATAATTAAGGTTGCATAAATATGTAAACATATAAAGGTAGGACATAAACGGCGCTATGTCCAGAAAAGAGTTAATATAATGTAAAATCTTATGGTGAATTTACAGTCAACTAATAATAGTATTATCCTTATGATAGGTTTCATAATAAACAATACAATATTTTATCAAAATGAATAATTTAAAGAGAATATAGTGTAACCATCTGCTGTATGCTATGATATAAACAATAGGAATAAATCCCATAAAATAACATTATTTCCTCTAGAATAATAGCAGATGTAATGTAGCAGAAAACAATAGCATAGTACTTTAGATACTACAACACATATAATATAATATTATAATGTAAAATATGTTTCTGTTATATATTATAAAGCAATAGGATAAATTATAAAATATCGTTATAATGTATAATACAGAGCAGCATGATATAGCCCAGTAATAATACATTGTTGTATCATATATATGATATTACTTTATTATTTATTACATATCATATTACTATATTATAATATAATTCTTTTCAACCTATGTGTATTAAACTATCTATAACTGTTAAATTATTGTGTTTACACTGTATTGTTTTGTACTATATTTAATTGTGTTATATCAAATTGAACTGTATTATTTTATATGGTGTCATAGAGATTATTGCATAATCTTATTGTTTTACAAAAAAAGAGAGGTTAGATTTAATGAGATATATTTTATTCTATCATCTTTATTAAGTTATGTTGTGCTATTCCATATAATGTCATAGTAAAAAATGTATAATGTCATAAGTTTGAATAGGGAAATTGAAAAGTGATGGTGCATAAATTACTTTTTGTAGTAACTCTGAAGAGCGGACAGAATTTTCCAATGTGAATTCCGCGACTCAGACCTCCGCAAGCCACCGAGAAGACGACAATAAAATTCTCATAACTTCATCAACGAATACGGTGTCCCCACAGAAAGTTAAAACCCAGGAAATCGGTACCAGTAATCATCAGAACAGCAAAGAAGCCAGCATTCAAACATTCGAAACGTGGAAGACATTTTTCAACAGCAAGGATGACGCCGCGCAAACCACGCCGTCTCCACAGAGACACGTCGACGGTTACAGTGATCAGAAGACGGCAAGTTCTTACGCAAACGGAGTTGCCTACAGAAGATGAAGCGGTGAAATAGAAATAGAATCTCCCCAACTATAGAAATAGAATCTCCTATTAAGCCACCTGCCAGTGTTGTTCTTAGAGAGAAGTTATATCGTAGGTTAAGGAGAACAACCTTAGCAGACCAAAATCTGTTTGAGGATGTCAAAGCCAATAAAGACGATAGTTAATTCTGTTTGTTTGTGTTGTCCATAACGCTATTCAACTCCTGATTATATGATGCTATTTCATGCTCTACTTCACTGTAAATATATTATAATTTAATCTCCAAAAAAAATTGTTTGAATCAGAATCTAGAAGAGATTATGGAGGAGTTTTCTACTTACGCCAGCACCATGGTATGCTAAAATCTAGCCTTCTAACAGCTACTGAGAGGAAAACTCCTAAATTTCTAGAACTAATAGTCACAACCTGCTAAAGCTTGTGCTCAGCTTTTTTACTTGCATCTGAGGCTTATAATCACATAAAAACTTCGAATAGCTTCAGTAAAATAAGTGAATTCTATAATTGCTAGAAGTGAATGACTCTCACAAATTTAGCTAAATCATTCTTGTTTCGTTTTTTCTTTTGTAGAGGTGAATGTGCAGGCTATTATCAGTATCGCAAGTATAATTTTAGCTATTTTTGTTTTATCAAGTGGCCTCTTTAATTTGAACCAAGTTGCCAGAGATTGTCAACTTTGGTTGATTGATAAACAATGGGTGTATAAATGACAATATTAGAGCTGCTGCAAAATATTGAATCTTCGGGGGTACAATTGAGAGAACAATGGTTCTTTACTTGAGACGCACTGACAGTTGTTTTCTAAATAAAACATTGCAAGACTGAATGTCAGATTAGTTAGTTTTTGTTGCAGAGATAAATGATGCTATAATTCCTGTAGTAGAGGATACGCTAGGAGAGATTTTGAAGCCAGGGAAAGTCATAAAGAATCAATACAATTGTAACTAAAGGGGCAAACACCAACACGTTAGCCAGACAAGTTGCTGTGGATTTTTCTACAAAAAAGATGTGATGGATAAGTTAAAATGATAAAACAGCCATAAAGGGGCGAAACCATAGTTTTTATGACAGAATAAAGCTGAGTTATAGAGTCTTCTCTCAAATACACACAAATTATTACTGGCTATACTTCAGACAAGTAAACAGTACAAGCTGGATGAATTCTTCACAGTCAGAGAAGGACTACTACAGCTCAGCATATTTGTGGTGATTAGGTACACTTTGTAATAGCAGCTATTTCGGGACTGCTAAAATTACATCTCCCGCAACATTAGGACAATTCAATGAAGAACTTGAGCTATTTTAAACCATAACTGCCACGAACAACTTTTATCGTATTTACTAGGTAAATCAGACATGCTGATTCCGATTTTGTAATCAAAATAAAGATTAGGCCACTAACTTTCAGAGTAATAAAGGATTTTTTATAGCGTTTTAATATCGGTCTCGAAAACAACACGATCGGCATAACAAGCTCTGCCCATAAATACTTGACGTAACCTAGCTTTTTAGGAACAGAAGTTACGTAGAGATGTTTAGACCGATTTAGAATAATAGAGATGACTGTTTTAAAATCTATTAATATCTAAATCCAGCTTTAAAAATAATATCAGTCTTTTCTGAAAGGTAGATAAGCTATTTAGCATTGCATATTTAAAAAGCGCGATAACAACGCTAGCTTGTGATAAAACCGCGCTTTTTGAGCTCATTTTTCTCGGCGTCCAGCCCATTTAAACGTCATGTAACAAGCTGCGAGCAATTTTAAATAGTTTATATCCCTTTCATGAAAGACTGAAATTATTTTACAGGCTGGATTTAGATAATAATGGGTTTTAAGACACCCATCTCTATTATTCTAAATCGGACTAAACTTTCCTAACTTCCGTTTCTGAAAAAGCTAGGTTTCGTCACATATTTATAGGCGGAGCTTGTAATGCCGATTGTGTTGTTTTCGAAACGGATATTGAAACGCTTTAAAAAAGCCTAAATGACTTTGAAGGTTAGTGGACTAATCTTTATTTTGACTACAAAATCAGAATCAGCATGTCTGATTTACCTCGTAAATACAATAAAAGTTGTTCGTGACAGTTATGGTTTAAGAAAGACTGCATAAAAGACAAGTTAGCAGACTTGATATCATTGGCACTACATTTGGCCAACTGCCAAAATATATCAGAGCTGTTCGGAAATCCTATTCCCTAAAGTCAAGTTGATTGCCATATTTGTTTTGCTTGAATTATGTTTTTCGCACTTTCATGAAAAGCATTTCTTTCTTGGAAATTATATTGATGCCAAAATAAAGTTCCATAAAACATTATCAATGGGGATGAGGGTAGAAACAGGTCAGATGGTGGATGAAAATTTGATGGACAAAATAGTTGTAAACAGTAATCTTAAATCTATAGGATTAATCTGACACTAATCCCAAAGATTAAGGGTATTATTTTTATTTCTATTCACAATACTAATTACCTGCATAGTTTCTGGTATTATTGGTGTGTTGTTGAGTCGTGGATATTCCATAATTATGTCTGAGTGACAACATATGAGTATAAACTTTACCTGCATGTCTCTAAAATGGACCAGAAAAAGATGGTGTTGTGAGACCAGACTTTTTCAACTAAGGAGGGAAAAGCATCAGTTGCCTTAATAGACATCAGCCTAAAACTAATCAAGCAAATGGTAGGCTAATGAGGAAAGGAAGATTTCTGATTGAGACAACCACCCAGAGGCTGAATACAAACAGCAGAGATGTGGATGGCATAAAGCAAACATGAAAAACAATGATTATTCAGCAATGAGTGATAAAAAACAAGGCTTGTAGATACTATGTTTTTCAAAAAACATCAATGTAAGATTGTGACTTTACATTTGCTATTTGACTCCCATAAAGATGCATTTACTCCCATGTATGCCGATCAGGAAAGCACATGTGTATATGGAGGTTCATTAATGAAAGGTCTGTTTGGTGCTGGGCAAGCCATTCTTGAATAGAGTCTCAAAATATTTTGTCAAACCTTTAGTTTTATTTTACAGGTAGTATGGAGTATTTTAAGGTAACTCTCCAGAAGTCTGTAAACACAAATGGTCTGGAGAAGGAAGCATAGCATTAAATGCTTGTGTAGTAGGTATGTCCATTTGTAGAAAGTATATCCTTCGGGGTTTGTTTGAAACAATTTGGGGCATTAGACAAAACCATGGTTTAGCTTTTGGTTGGAGTCGTGTACCTCTACAGACTATTTAGCCATTGGTTGACTTTGGAGGATTAAAATGGCTCAAGTTAACTTTAATCTATTGAATTCAATATCCACTTTAAAGTATTTAAAACTTGAATGTTTTATCTTAGTACTAGTACTCTAGCAGTCTAGTGTGTCATGAGAGATTGCCAGGTACCTCGACAAAGCACAGAGAATAAGTATGTGAACAAGTATTCTTGAAAACAGAGAGGTTGTTTATTCGTGTGGATGTTAGAGCATTAGTCTACTAAACTGAATGTCATGATTTTGAGTCCTGAAATGCTCTCAACCTTCAACTCTTCCAACAAATTATTAAGGTTTTCTTGTAGGGTATTTGGTCTCTTTTCAAATGGCGTATGATACAGCGACCAATCTTAGAGCGACTGCAAGTAGGAGAAATTTTTGGTTGGTAATATTTTGGTCTGTTCATTATAGCTTATATAAAATGGACTGTTTGTTTAAAAACTATCGCTTTTTGTTTCCGGTATTTGTCATAGGGTCCCTGTGCACTGTCGGTACCGAAGTAGTCCGATAAAGCTAATCACATGTAAATCATGTGACATTGATAAAATGGTAATTTTTATCGAATCGTTGTAATATTAGTCTTGGGGGCCACAGGCCATTTTCTTGTCAACAGGCGACAGAAGATGGGGTCTATGGTAACTTAATACTTTTAGCATGTTTCTAACCTAGTAATTATTAATTTGATCTCCTATCGCTATTTTAGTTGATAAGCTAGGAGTAATGGCTAGGAGCCATTAAATGGTCAGTAGTAATACAGAAATAAAATTTTTCTTACGTCGTGTGCAATTAGTCAAACCAGCTAATCAGAGCCGTAGACCTACATTTACGTCATATTGTAGTACGGGGGTATTAGCTTGCGTCGATAGCAATTTGGTTTGTAGTCGGTTTCCAGTCTCGCCCAGCAACTATCAGCGTTCATAGCAGCAGTCTAAGACTTTAATTCACTGTTTATACTGATTTCCAAATATGGCTATCGTGGATTGCATAACTCACTATAATCAAATACCATATTCTAGTGAGCTAATAAGTTTTAGTAATTGCAAAAAACCAATAATCGAGCATTTTTGCTCGCTGTGGAGCACCATCTACAAAGAGCCTGAGAGATCCATAGAATAAAGACTCAAGTCATCTCAATAACTCGCACAGCTTAAAGGTTGACTTGCAACAAAATTCACATTACAGTTATTTGGTATCAAAAGATTCACCATGTCTTACTCTGTTGTGTTGTAGGTGCCAAATGTGTGGAAAATTGATTACAAGCTCTTAAAAGCTCAAAAACAAAAAGCCGCCGTAGGTTGGAATCTCTTTAATTCTCTGACGTAGTCATGAAATTTGGTTATTGTCCTGTCACAATATGTTCTCACGTGAACCTAAAGGCCAATAAAAAGCTCAATATAAAACTTATCGTAGAACTAGTTTATGACAAACACTTCGGGTTTTACCGAAGACCCCTTATCAAATATAGATTCTCGCTACTTTACAGTTTTGTTTCGGTTTGGTCTAATAGGCAAGTCGTAATCTGATCATGTGACCCAATACTTCGCAAATAATTTCTGCAGCACTTTTCGATCATCACAAGTGACCAACAGGCTCGTCATGATTATCAGACAATGATATGTACTCCTTCAAGGTAAGGTTTAAAAAATTAAATGAATTTTTACAGTAAGTTATATCCATAGAATAAAGACTCAAGTCATCTTCACAGCTCACACAGTTTAAAGATGCGCTTGCATCAAAAAGAATCTAATGAAATTAAGACCAATAAAATGCTAAAACATCAGCTACAATTTGATGTTATTTTTGTCTTTTCAAACTAACCCTGTCCAGAGATAATTGCGTTTGAATGAGGCCATCTTTTAAAAGCTCAGATTCCAGTGGGGCTTCATTCATGACGTAACAAGTGATGCATTTAGAAAGAGTCCAAAAGTGAAAAATATAAGATCTCTTCATTAGCCGATCATCAGCAAAAAATATTTTATGTAGGTCTTATTAAATATTATCGCTCGTATAACGGGTTGTCTGTGATTTTGAAGATTGTCGTTGTTAGGGATTTTATTCTATTACTAGTTATTCATGTGTATCGACTATAAGTAGAGTCTAGTAGCCATGTGCATTGACATCAATATTTAATTGACATCCGTTAATTTACTGAATGACTGCACCGACACATTTTATTGACGAACAACAGAATTGTGTGATGGAAACGTTATGTTGCCATCCCCTTTTTCTTTATATCATTTGGAGTTGTGCTCCCTTTTTCATTTGTGTAACCATGCCCCTAAAGGAGGCTGGCCTTTGCTACCTTATTTGCATAATTGAATGTATTTAAGGCAGAGCCTCGGCTCTTTTATGTTGTTCAATATATGCCTTGCATTTGGAACCATACTCTTCTGTTACCTTGCGCGATAACAGAACCACACCAAGCACTTGACTAACTCCAAAGACCCAGTCTATGGACTGTGCTGTGGGAGTAAAGTCACAGAAACACTGTCGACCCCGTCGACCTCAAGTCGACCTTGTCGAACTAGTATAGAACCACTCTGGGAACAGTTCCTTGTGTACGGTGGTTGATGTTGACCGGTGGAGTAAGTCGACCTAGTCGCCTCCGCGTGTTGGTCACGGGCAACCGCTACACAGCCCCTGTGAAGAGTGAATGCAGACCGGTAGAGTAAGCCGACATAGTCGCCTCTACGTGTTGGTCGCAGGATCCAACACACTGGTGGCAGCAGTGGGATCTGACTGCGGTAATTCGGACTTCTAAGACAACCCTTGTAACCATGCCACACAGCCGACGGAGTGCTACCAGAGATCTGGCTGAGGCGGAATTACAACATGTCGACCAGATTGGTCAGCTGACAGAGGCTATTACTAGAGCCTTACAAATGCCTAAGAAGGAAGCTAGCTTCAAGCCACCGAAGTTCGATGGGAGTGAGGATGTGGAGTTGTTCATCTCCCAGTTCGAGGAGGTTGCGGAAGCTAATGAGTGGAATGAGAAGGCCACTCTCCTCCACCTGCGTGAGACACTGAAGGAGGGAGCCAGAGGTTGTAGCCGAGGAGATTCGCCTGCCTCCATCTTCTCGGCCTTACGCACGAAGTACGGGCTTTCCCCGAGAGAGGCTAAGAGTAGGCTCCACCTCAAGAGGGAGCCAAAGACTAGCCTCCAAGAACACGCAACCGAAATGGAGCGTCTAGTGAAGATCGCATACGCTGACCTTCCGGACTCCTACCAAGCCAGTATGGCCATGGATGCGTTTTCCCTGACCCTGGGAAACACGCCCCTCCAACGCCATCTTCTGGCAATAAAAGCCCAGAGCTTAGAGGAAGCAGTGCAGGCAGGGAATGAGTTCCTGCAAATTCAGCCCACTCTTCCTCGGCCTGGTGCCCGACCCATAGTAATGACAGTGGAGGAGGAGGAGACTACCCCTGCTACAGTCTCCCCCGTCCACTCGGATCCCCCATCAGCCACCCTGAATGACGTCCTGATGGCTATAAAAGGATTAGCGGATGGACTAAGGGAAGGAAATCTGTTGGGACGACGGGGAGTGGAGAAAAGGGGACCAAATTGTTGGGGTTGCGGCCAGACAGGGCACACACAACGCCGGTGCCCTCAAGTCACCCAAGGACAAT
Organism: Watersipora subatra; assembly: GCF_963576615.1. NCBI lineage: Eukaryota > Metazoa > Bryozoa > Gymnolaemata > Cheilostomatida > Watersiporidae > Watersipora > Watersipora subatra. Next base: position 47,630,811 of record NC_088713.1, read on the forward strand.
CACCTCAAGCCACGAGGTCGGGAAACGGTTCCCATCCACAGCAGTAGGGGGAAGCGCTGACTGTGGATCTACTGTACCAATGCAAGGCCAGTGGCAACGGCCACGACGGACTAGGCGACACAGGCTCCCCCCCTGCTCGCCACCGGTCCCCTTGCATAACCAGTATCAACCCTTACCTGAGTGTGCAGGTCTCCCACCCTCAGAAGCCAAGGACGAAACGTACGTCTGGCCAAAGCCGTCTCGGCCTTCCCGAAAAGGCCCCCAGAGAATGAGCCAAGCCAGACGAACTCATGGAGATGAATTGTGGAAGCCACACAATAGCAGCTATTTCTTGCCAGGTCGCATCGGAGGTCAGCCCGTCCAGTTTCTCGTGGACACCGGATGCACCTCTAATCTGTTGGGACGACATGTCTTTGAGCGCTTACCCAAGGATGTCAAGAGCCAATTAGAGGTTCGAGAAGACTATGGGCGGATGGCAGATGGTACCCGGCTGCAGTTTCACGGACTCATCACTCTCCCAGTCAGAGTCAGGAGTGTCCAGGTCACTGTGTCTCTAGTGGTGTGTGCCCTGAAGGAAGATGCCATCCTGGGCATGCCCTTCTTGGTCGACCACCACTGTGAGATGAACTTTCAGCAACCCACGTTGGTGTTAAATGGGCAGAAATTGACTTGCACTGACAGAGAGGGTCGACCCCTGACAAGTGGAGTTCAAATAATGCGAGCCACAACGCTTCCCCCTCGAACCGAGGTCCTGGTTGCCGGACGTCTCACGTCCTCATCCTATCAACCAGTCGGGTTAATCGAGGGAGTAAGAAACGGTTATATGGTGGCCGCCAGCCTACAGCAACCCGGTGAGAAGGGGAGAGTGGCCATCCGCTGCATGAATCCTACCGACCATCCAGTCAGCGTGACGGCAGGGACGGTTGTGGGACAATACACTGGAGTCGGGCCGGACGAAATAGGGGTCCCCTGGACAGCGAAAGAAGAGGCCGAGATTTCTAAGGAACCTCCCCCTTCTGCTTCCAACGTACCTCCCCATATGCTGGACTTGCTCCAAAAGGCGGCGCCACATTGCTCGTCCCCTACCGAGCACCGAAGGATGGAAGACCTTTTGGTCCGTTATGCGGATGTGTTCAGCCAAGGAAGCGAGGACGTGGGGCGTACCACCCTGGTACAGCACGAAATCCCCCTCCTTCCAGAGGCACAACCCGTCCGTCAACACCCACATCGAGTAGGGCACGAGAAAGAAGCCGAAATCGAGCGACAGGTTTCGGCCCTGGAGAAACAGGGCATGATTGAGCCCGCTCACGGGGCCTGGAGTTCTCCGGTGGTCTTGGTGAGGAAGAAGGACGGGGCGTGGCGATTGTGTGTGGACTATAGAAAACTCAATAGTGTCACTCGCCAGGACGCCTACCCCCTCCCCCGGATTGATGAGAGTTTGGACGCCTTGTCCGGCAGCAGGTTTTTCAGTACCTTGGATATGATGAGCGGATATTGGCAGGTACCCCTCTCTGCCGAGGCCCAGGAACGGTCAGCGTTCACCACACGCAGTGGGTTATGGAGATGGAAGGTGCTCCCCTTTGGACTGACCTCCGCCCCAGCTACCTTCCAGCGGCTAATGGAACGCGTCCTCCAAGGGCTACACTGGAAAACTTTGCTGTTGTACCTGGACGACATCATCGTCATGTCGGCAGACTTCTCTAGTCATGTAACTAGGCTGGCAGAGGTGTTGGAGCGACTGAGACAGGCCGGGTTAAAACTAAAGCCCTCTAAATGCAGTCTGTTCCAGACCCAAGTTAAGTACCTGGGCCACATAGTCAGCGACACTGGAGTGGCTACCGACCCTGAGAAGATTCAGGCCATCAGTGGATGGGCAGCACCCCAGGATGTGACGCAGTTAAGATCATACTTGGGTACCACTGGGTACTATCACCGATACGTACCTGACTACGCCTCGATCGCCAAACCTCTCACCTTGTTGACAAGCGAGGGGGTCCCCTGGAAGTGGGAGGGAGAGGAACAGGAAGCTTTCCTTAAGCTCAAGTGGTCACTGACGCACGCTCCAGTACTGGCATATCCTGACCCCTCCTTACCCTACGTGCTCGATACCGATGCTAGTAACGTAGGAACCGGGGCTGTGCTATCCCAGGTCCAGCAAGGCAAGGAGCGACCTATAGCCTACTATAGTAAGACCCTCTCCTCCGCCGAACGCAATTACTGCGTGACTAGAAGAGAGTTGCTGGCAGTCGTGCTGGCTGTCCGACATTTCCGGCCCTACCTATATGGCAGAGAATTTACTATCCGGACAGACCATGCCTCCTTGGTTTGGTTGCACCGAAGGAAGGAACCCTCTTGCCAGGTGGCCCGGTGGCTGGAGAGCCTAGCCGAGCACAAGTATCGAATTATCCATCGAAAGGGCGTTAAGCACGGTAACGCCGATGGATTGAGTCGACGACAGTGCATCGACTGCCGGCAGTGTGCAGCCATTGAAAAGCGGGATCGGGGGCCAACTAGGTCACAGGTGTGTGACTCTTTAGTAACTCCAGGGACAAATTGGGAAACTACTGTACCAGTGGACCAAGTTCCAGTACAGCCACCAAGAGGTACAGGAGGACCCAGTCCCAGCGCCCGCCAGTTGGATGAGGACGAATGGCCTCGACTACCCAGCAGCGGACATACATCAGGGCCCGACCTCCCGACTCCCACACCAGCCAGCCCAGTTCCAGTACGGTTGCCATGCGGTGCGGGGTCACCGGGAGTGTTGGACGACCCCCTCAGAAAGCTTCAAAACCCTCGGTTACGGGCCGTCAAGATGACAGGTGAACCAGGACCCGTTGAGGAAACTGATGAAATCACGGTCCCAAAGGTCCCGGAACTGTTGGCAGTGGTGCAGACTTCGCTAGATGAAGTACGGGCATTGCAACAGAGACCCGCTACCGACCTAGGGATAATTTATCAGGCCGTCAGGAACCGGAAAAGAATAGAAGAGGCCGTGCTACAAGTAGGCAGCCCCGAGTTGCAGCGATTGGCCCGGATGTTCCACCAGCTCCAGCTTGACGAGTCAGGTGTATTGACCCTTCATCTCATCCAGAATGGACGAGAAAGGGTGGTGGTGGTATGCCCCCAAACGCTGAGACAGGAGATCCTGTGGAAAGCCCACGAACAAACACATTGCGGTGTGGAGAGGACCCTGAAACGCGTCCAACTGGATTGGTACTGGCCGGGCATGGCTGGAGATATCAGGAGGGCAGTTCTCTCTTGTGAAGTTTGCCAGCGGGCCAAGACGGGAAAGGGCCGGACCTCCGGGAACCGACAACGGCTGTACGCCGGGAGGCCATGGCAACGTCTAGCCGTAGACTTGGTGGGACCCCTACCTCAGACCCCTCGAGGAAATAGCTGGGTGTTGGTGCTCACTGACCATTTCACTCGGTGGTCAGATGCCTTAGCTATCCCCGACGCTACAGCCCCAACGGTAGCTCAGGTCTTGGACGAGAGAATATTCAGTTACTTCGGTCTGCCCGAAATTATCCACACCGACCAGGGGAGCCAATTCGAGTCCTCTTTATTTCAAGAGCTATGTGACTTGTGGGGAGTCGACAAATCTAGGACCACTCCGTACCACCCCGAAGGGAATGGTGTGGTTGAAAGAAATAATCGAGTACTGGGTGACTCCCTACGAGCCCTTCTACTGGGCAGAGGACAAGAGGTTTGGGACCAGTTATTGCCACAAATCATGCGGACGCTGCGAGGTTTACCGCACTCCGCCACTAAGGAAACACCCAATTACTTGATGTTGGGTCGAGAGCTTCGTCTTCCTGACCAGTTGCTGTATGGAAACAGGCTGGAATCATTTACGAGCATACATGAGTATGTCCAGACTGTTCACGACCGGTTGATGCAAGCCCATACTCTCCTCCGAGATAGACAGAAGGAGATTGTATCAACCGATGTGAGAGAGCCTCCGCTATTCAATGAGGATGACCTCGTATGGTTACTAAGCAAGCGGCGAAGAAAAGGGGAAAATCCAAAATTAGCGGCCAAGTATGTGGGACCCTATCGCGTACTAAGGAGTCACGAAAATCATACTTACGAAATAGAAAGATATGGCCAGCGATCCACTCAAGCTGAAGGAAGGTTAAGGCTTTGTCGCCCTAGTCCGGTGCAACAAGGACGAGCCCCAGCTGAAATCGAACCTGCCCGACGTCCTAACATGAGAGGTCACCCCCGGAGACGAGTATCACGAGAGAACGGTAATCCAGATGTCGTTATTCCAGAATCACTCCTGCCTAGTCAACTAATGGAGTTGCCAATACTACAATCGCCGGGAAGATTGGAATCACTTCGGTTTCCAGGCGAGGATTCCTCGGTCTCTCCAGGGGAACGCAACCCTAACTCGAGGGCTGGCCCCGACCCTGGCTGCGGATTGACGACCGAGGAAGCAAGGACCACGGGAAATGTAGGAGCTCAGGCTAGCACCGCCGGGACTGGAAACACCCCACGACCCCAACGAAACAGAAAGCCCCCTGCGTACTTAGCCGACTATGATACCAGCGCCGTCCAATCAGGAGAAGCCACCAGAGGTCAAGGTCAGAGGGCGGCCATCTTGGACACCAGAGAGAGCGCGCTCATTGCTTGCTGTCAACTCGAAGCGTATACATCTGCACCTCCTCTAACCATGGAAGTAACGAAGGAAACAATAAAGAAGGCTTCTCCAATTATCGGAGCCTTGCCTCTACTACCCGAGTTAATAATTCCTCTGGAACTCCACCCAGCTCCTAACAAAACCCTAGACGATACGGAGCCCGACTCGGTGAAAGAGGATTCCTCCCCAAACTCTCACCTGCCGACCAAGTGGGTCTCTGAAGAAACGGCTAGGAAGATACTGAGGTTATGCCGGGAAGGTGGTACCAACTGCCCGTTGTGTCAGCAGCTATTGTCCACTCCCCGACGGCGCCGTATTCATATCGCGCAGCATTTCCCTAGATTCTTTTGTAAATGTGGGAGGAATTCAACTTCCAGGGACACTATCTCTAAACATCAGTCCAGAATAAGGGATGTGGAGATACGAAAAGCCCACGGTGGAACGGGCATCAACATTTATGAGGTCGACCGCGCCAGTTACCCCGCGTGGAGCCAGAAGGTCCGACTGATTAACCCTCCGGCCTTCGAGAAACCCACACCCTATGGGCCGGTTAAGGCGAAGCCGCCTGTGAGAAGAGGACCCCAGGCGCCCTTTCCCTCTCCCCCGAAGAAAAAGCGGATAGGCCAGCGGTGTAGTCCGCTCAAAGTGGAAAGACCCATACCAGCTCCCAGGAAAATATTAACAACGGTCGGAAGCGTCCAGAGCCGACTGGGAGACATTCGACCCCGAGTCACGGTGGACGCCCTTCGGGAAGAGGCCTCTAATCTCAGACGGACGGCCCGTCGTCTAGAAGAATTGGCAAACCGGATGTCGACCCCATAAAAGATGCGACCGAAGTCCGTGAAAGACATTGTTTATCCTTGGTATGCTTCAGTTAGTTTGTGTTTTCTCATATTATTTTATTTTTGTTTTCTTTTGGTTTGTTTTTATATAGCCGATGGTCGTCTATAGGGGCGGCGTGTGTGATGGAAACGTTATGTTGCCATCCCCTTTTTCTTTATATCATTTGGAGTTGTGCTCCCTTTTTCATTTGTGTAACCACGCCCCTAAAGGAGGCTGGCCTTTGCTACCTTATTTGCATAATTGAATGTATTTAAGGCAGAGCCTCGGCTCTTTTATGTTGTTCAATATATGCCTTGCATTTGGAACCATACTCTTCTGTTACCTTGCGCGATAACAGAACCACACCAAGCACTTGACTAACTCCAAAGACCCAGTCTATGGACTGTGCTGTGGGAGTAAAGTCACAGAAACACTGTCGACCCCGTCGACCTCAAGTCGACCTTGTCGAACTAGTATAGAACCACTCTGGGAACAGTTCCTTGTGTACGGTGGTTGATGTTGACCGGTGGAGTAAGTCGACCTAGTCGCCTCCGCGTGTTGGTCACGGGCAACCGCTACACAGCCCCTGTGAAGAGTGAATGCAGACCGGTAGAGTAAGCCGACATAGTCGCCTCTACGTGTTGGTCGCAGGATCCAACACAATTGTAACAACAGGTGACTCAAAGTTTTCTGAGCGCCAGGTGATTAAAGATTGGGGCAGACAGGTTATGGTTAGAGCTGACAGGCGTCAACAGCGTTATGCTGCAGAAAAATATAAAATAATGGAGGTAAATTTATCTAATAACTTTGAGTATTCTTTGCATATACATGTATTCTAAACTAACGGTAATAATTTTAGTACTTACGAATACATCTACTAATAAGTAAAATTATAACTTTTTGCTATCACAAATCGTCGTTTCATAACTTTTTATTGTTTCATTTAGCTATAACATTTGCTTAAAATTTTCTTTTGCATTTTTAGCTTGTAAATTAGATTTATGATTAGAATTTATGTTCATTTCTCACTTGTAGAAAGTGAGGAACATCGATTGATCAATGCTCATCTTCAACTCTCAGAAACAAAGCTTCGAATAGTTGGCTTTGTGTATTTATGCTTTTATTAGACATTTATGCATTTTGAAAATTACACTCTCAATCTATCTACCTCTCAAATTGAAAGCTTTCAGTAGATACACATTAGAACGATATAAATGACATTTGTTTTATTCTTATAAGATTTTAATGTGGTTCACTAGGAGAGCAGTCGTGTCGGTCTGGAAACTTCCATAAATGGTAAAGTGAGACACGAATGTGTGCTGCACAAACCATAATATGTTATGTTTGAGTTTGTTACAGTAGATTAGTTTGTCCTATTATATGAGCTGAAACTATGTAAAGAGCCGTGACTTGGATGGATGGTTTTAATAAAAACTTTATGCTGCGACAAAGTTTTTTTGGCTCGGAAAAATTATATAATAAATTAATTATTGATGAAGGCAATGCAAAACATGACTTACCTTGCAAAACATATTGAATACATCATAACCCTGTTGCCATCTGCTGAAATCTTCTCTGATAGACGGATTTATGAAGTGTAATCAGAACAGCATTGGTAGGTACTTCTGCATAGCTCGACTCAATTCCAATGGACTAAATACTAAGTTCAAAAAATGTTATGTTATGCTAGTGAAAACAGGTGAGTCCACAAGCTGTCAACCAGGTGCAAAAACGGCTTTAGTAATTCTTTGCCAGAATAGGTGGGTTAAATGATTTCAACAAAATTGACATTGTTTTACGTTCACTGTTTCGGTCAACTCATGAAGCCATTTGTTTTCTACTTGAACTAACTAATCGAATGTGACTACTAAACTTAAATGTGACCACTAATCAAACAACCAAATGTGACCAGTAAATTCTTTCTACAAATTAATACTGATAATGCCTAGATAACCTTGACTACACATGACTTTGTGGGATGCAGTTGGTTTCGCCATATATTCCAACATACTATTTTTAAAGATGGCGGCGTGCTTATTTCGTTTAGTAGCTAGTTTCCGGTGTGAGTAGTAACTGAGAACTTAGCTGATACAAAGGCCACAATGAAATAAGTTAACTTGACCACATAATTACCGTAGACCGGCAGAATCATAGTTGGCACTCAGATGTTTACACAGCATTTAGAAGAAGCTAATATGACAAGTTTTTAATTTCTCTTAATTGAGGCATTTTAGACATTCATAATAATGTATCTGTAGCTGGATTTAAAATTTTATTCTAGCCAACATGAGCAAATGCAAAATAAAATATATGCCAATAGATCTGCATCGGACTAAACTTTTATCGCAATAGCCGATGTGAATACGAAAGATAGAGACAGGTTGTGTCACTTGTTACATCATTTTAGGCAACTTTTTGGCCTGAGCGTTGTTACCGCAATCAATTTTTTTCGGTTTTAATCTTCAAATATCTTGACAATGAGATTGCCTAACACACAAACAACATATCAACTGATAGAGAAAAAACTGCTTTGCTTTCTTTTAGAATTAACTCAAATTTGACGCAACCACATCTTTAGCTCATGCAAATATCACACTGGATGTTGAATGAGCAAATCAAAGTATCAGAGAGCCTTTTAAGTTGCAAAGAATCTCAAACCTCTTGAGGAAATTAAAGTGAGAAAATAGCAAACTAATTTTACTTTGTCCTTCAATAAATAATCAAATGATTATCAATCAAGGGTTAGCTTTATTCCTTTATTGAAGCATTCTGCATTCTCTTGGTCATTTGTTTTTCAAAACAATGCAGCTCATTTTTAGGCTATCATTTGTCGGTGTCACTCCATCAGCATTTAATGCGGGTCAATTATCAAGCAGCAATATGGCAGAGGGCAATTCAATCATCAATCATGCTACCTTATCCCATCAATCATGACTGGAGTAAAGACGATGATGGGATTTCTGTGCAGTGGTTTCCTGATGGACACAGAGCTATTCCCAGGCAGTTTGTACAATGGACTAGTTGCTCATGCAAAAAGAATAGATGTGAACGCCGATGCTCTTGCAAAACTGCATCTTTAGTTTGCACAAGTCTATGTGGCCGTCTAGACTGCAGAAATGTAATGAGCGACGAGATTGAGGACGGTAATAATATAGACAGGGATGACGAGCTTTAAGATAATATGTAATAGTTTTATTAAATACAATGCAATATGCTTTCTAGAATCGATTGAAAGTTTTTGAGGTATCATAATAAACAGACTGTGTACCTTGGTAAATATGCTATATAATATAATAATCATACAATGTACCAAGATACCTTGGTAAATATGCTATATAATATAATAATCATACAATGTACCAAGATACCTTGGTAAATATGCTATATAATATTAATTAATAATCCAGAAAGTTAGTGGTCATCGAACACACTGAACCAAGATTGTTTTAACACGCTACCATTACAATAAATCTGAAACTAAGCAAAAAAATTCGCATATAAATGCCAGTTAAGTAAAAAAGAAATAACATGTACCAACGGAAAGTACTAAAAGAAGCATAATAAATACTTTATGCTTGTGACTTGTTGTCAGGCAATATAATAATTTCATTTAAAAGATTAAAATTAGATTTGTTAGTTATTCTGCGTCACAACCAGTGTACCCAATGAGGCATACAGTATAGCCTGTCAATCAGTAGTTTTACAGGTCCCATTGTAAAGATTATGAAGAGAGTTTCTGGCAGACCAGTGGCTAAGATGATGGCAAGAAATGTCTGTCATATTGAGTCCCTGGCGGCTGACTACAAAATAAAGAATCACATCTATAACTAGAAATTCCACTGTCATACAGCCCATGACCAAAGAGATGGCCAGAGATATTGGCAAAAACATAAAGGGTACTGATGGTTGAGAAATGCAATATTAGCAATCAAATGGCTCTGCAGTGCAATAGGATAACTGCAATGGTAGCTGTAATGTACTGGGTGTGGGTGTTATTATATACAACAATAAGCAATAATGAATGGAAAAGATGTTTATATTTTGCCCCTGCAACAGGAAAATGCAATATTGGCCAATATTAGAAGTAAAATGCACTGATATTCTTAGAATAATCAATTTTATTAATATAGTAATAATAGAAAACCAATACACAATTTTGTTTACATTTCAAAACGTCATAGGTAGCAATATCGAGAAGTTGTGGTATTTATATAGGTTTTTAGAAAATTTATTTAAAAAGTGTTTGGTCATGACAAACAACAACAATGAAAGGAAAATATTACGCGTTTATATCTCTCCCTTGCAATAGGAGAAATGCAATGTTGGCCAATATTATAAGTAAAATGCACTGATATTATTGAAATAACCAATATTGTTAATATAGTAATACAGCAATAATAGAAAACCTATGAGCGTTCATGCGTCTCGAAGATTTCTGCAAACTGCAGCAAAATAAAAGCTGTTATAAAAGTCTTATAAAGCTGTAGGCCTAATTTACTGTAATGTATGTAATTCAACAACAATAAAGAAATATGTTTATTATAACTCTGAAATGCAAAATTAGAAGTAAAATGGCAAGCTACTGTGTACTATACACAGTTTGAAAGTTGGTTGCGTTGAATGTAGAATGGTTTTGATAAGCGATCTTTAACAGAAAGCGGGTAGGAGCATTCACGCGTATAAAAATGTAGCAAAATAAAAAATGTTCTCGTCATGAAGGGGCGTTGTAGTTCGGCCCTAGCTTGTACATATGTTGTAAAGAATTTCGGCTAACGTTTCAAATAATGAAACCTTCGGTGATTGGACAAAAAACACAGGCTGATAAACTGTGTACCACAATTTCGTACCTGTAAATCGGTCTACACCTCAAACGGTCTACGTTTATTACAGAAACCTTCGAATAAATTCGAATACAAGTAAAAATGGCCATAGACTGATGAAATGAGCACGGTTTTCTCGTGAAATGCGCACTGCTAAATAGTTCTACAATCAGTCGCACGGCTTTATTGGCGTTTCAATTTTCGGTCTTAACTTTTATTAAACCGAGCTTTTCAAGCTTTTTGTGGCAATTTTCGTTCAAATTAATCTGTCTATTTGTGTATAATCCGATCAGATGGGTAAGTTTTAAAATAATACCGACGGTTGACAAAGACTTGGTTACATATTTAAATAGGTTTAAATGTGTTTTGTATCGTTATTATACTTTAACGACTTTACATTCCGATGCTTAAATTTTTTGATGAAATTTCTTGAAGAGGGTTCGTCTCATTGTTGATGAATAATTTTCGTAAGTTGTGTGCACATGCATTTATCATAAAAACTCCCACACTTCCGCTCCGTTCGTGTGTTCGTGGGATTACGATCAGTTCAAAATACAAAATTATCATATAGACTTATAAGAGCATACGTTTATGGTGCAATATTTATCCATCATAACCTATCAGAAAAAAGCGTTCTTTCAAAGCATGTAGCTATAAATTTAAAAGTTAAAAATAGGAAAAGGTACAGGACTGATTTAGATGTGGAGAGATTTAACACAATTCAATGTAACGCAGTTAAAAAAATACAACATAATACAGTTATTATAATACAATAAACCAGAATATACTGTAATAACACAATAATACAGTTTAAATTCTGCATGACACAATATAATAACTTAAGACTAACAAAAACATCAGTTAAATAGTAATCATACAGTTGCATGAAGGCACTACACTTTGTGTTGAAATTGGTTTGACGTTTCAAAGAGCAATACAGTCTCAAATTCTGTAAATAGGCGAGTTAAGTCTTAATAATGATCAGCAGATGCATGCTATATAACAAATAGTACATTATTACTAGTTTATTAAAAAGTATACAATAGATATTCTATTTATGAAGCCCAATAATATGAGTACCTAATAATTTTATGTAGTGCCGCCATCTTAGCCTGAAAAATTAAACAAATTGAATTAAGTAATTGGGTGTATGAAACACTGAGTGTCTAAGACACAGCAACAATACCTATGATAGAGATTAGGTTATCGTATAGTTTATAACCAATATGTAAAATATGGACTGAGAGGTTTGACAATGATTCATTCTCATCAATTCATCACTTTGATCCAGCTGACTGCAGGAAACACCAACAAACAAGAAGCTCCAGTAAGAAACTGCTTTGTGTTGGAAAGTGCATGATTAAGTGAAAGAAACGCAAGATTGTCAATGAAGCAATGCATTTAATCTTTGATTGATGAATCGTTTGATTATTTATCGAAGTGTTAGGTATTCCTAAATGAATTTGCTATCATCTCACCTTAGTTTTCTCATGGGTTTGAGATTCTTTGCAACTTGAGAAGATCTTTGTCAATTCGACTCACTAGCAATCTTCATCAAACATTCAGGGTGGTATTTGAATACGACAAACAATGCGAGTTGCTACGATGTCTCCAATAGGTTTGCTACGGACCTATCTTACAGTATGCAGGTGGTGAACTACATCTCATAAAAACTTAAGATTATCGGTTTTTTCCGTTAGTAAAGCTTGTTGGCTTATTAGAATGTAAGAGTTAATAATAATGAATTATGTAATCCATAAGCTGTCAATCGTATAGCTGTAATCCGTTAGCTGTCGTAATCAATCTAAATAACGATATTAAATTTTCACTGACGCTGCGAACGTTGACTGCAATTTCTGACAAGGCGATAGCGGAAACAGCCTGAGGACCTATGTGTTATCGGCAAAGCAAATACGCTTCGCATTAGAGAAGGCAAAGACTTATGTTTACAGAGATGATTAGCTTATTTGGCTAGTTACCCATGGCGCAAAGAAAATCTTGTTAACGTATTTCTATTCATTTTTCAATGACAAGTGACCAGTGCTTGACAACAATATTTGTGGTAGGTATAGAAAATAAAGTATGGGCTGCTTTATTTTGTTTATTAAACTTAAAACTCATGTTACCGCATTGTTGTACCTCTTTGGCAAAAATAACACAAAAATGCCCCACCTGCGAACGAACCTATATATGTAGTTCGCTTTTTTCAATTTCCTGCTTCCTGCAGACGATAGTTCTCTCCAAAATAAAAGGATACTTTGCGTTATCAATCGTATTGTATAGCGTATACAGACATCATCGAAGCTAAGTAACTCATACACATACCATATGCTATATTCTTTAGATGGCGGAACTTTTTGACTATTACAAAAGGTTTTTTAAACGTTGATTTATAATTTAATTTGAAACAAGGGCAAATGCTATGTAAATTAATAAAAGTCAATATACCACATGAATAAACCAAAATCACGGTATGTGTGTATGTATTACATTAACATTATATGTATGTGTATTAACAGTGTGTATACGTTTACATTGTATGTGTGTATGTATTATATAACACAGCATGTGCAAACTTTTACTGGATGTTTATTTTCAATGAACCTAGTAAGGCCTTCATACCAACTTTTAGATTTCTTGATTTCTGCCGATGTAGGTTTTTCTGTCTCCTATATTTCCTTGTTACCACTAAATTGTCGCTCTTTCTGAATGTTGTTCCCGTGCGTTGCCTTCGATTAGTCAGTAGTGAGCTATTCTCTGTGCTTGCTTTAATGCATTTTTAATTTTTAATAGTAATTGCAAATGTTGATTGGTTGCAACCATAATCTTTGGCAATATTAGAAACACGAGCCCCTTTTTCTGATTTATTTATAATCTCCAACTTTGTTGTCACGAAAATCATTTTTCCTTCGTTCTGTAACGTTTGTATTGGTCTCAGATTCCATAGCTAACAAGTGAAGTATAGATACTTCTAGTTATATACGTTTGTTAAATAGAAGTTTATAGTAAATGTGAGTATAAAGCTAAAAATGAATATCGCTCTAGCTTGGATACTTTTCACAAGATTTTCCACATAGAATGCTGACCTGAGAGAAGTCGGTCATCATGTCTCGCCACAGACTGAAAATGTTGTCGGCAAACCGCATTTCGGTTTTTTTTATTTCAATGTACGTAAAAAACACACCGACTGTCAAATTTGAACTCGGACCAAGTTTTCTCTTGAATTCGTATGGCGAAATAAAATTCGCATGAAGAGGTGAAAACCTCGCCACGTTCAACTGCGTAAGGTGAAAATTTTGTATATCGCAGTAATCATGTCCTGAGTGTGCACTGTACAGTCAAACACAGATAACTTGCCCACGAATAGCTCGACCACAATGTTAACTTCTAACGGATTTGTTCGGTCTGTTCTCACTCAATAATATATTGCTTTAGGTAACTCAAACTTAGCATCATTAACTGGAACAGTTGTTTGCCCTTCGGCTACCGAGACGGGTGATATCACTTAGAATATCACTTTATTCTAAGCCATAAAAATAAGCATCAACTTTTAGTAGTTCTTAAACGTCATTATTACCACCATCGGCAAAATATTTTCGCTAACGGTTTTTCTAAGGTTTGCAAAAGGTCAAGTTTTATTAAACATGCGTTTTACGATGGCCCATCGAAAGCAAGGGAAAGCGTGAAACCTTCCTATAAATTTAAAATAAATTTGGCAAAATTGATTTTGGTTAAAAGACTCAAAAAGAAAATATGCTTTCTTTCTGAGCGTTTCAACTGCGATCTAGTTTTGCCAATTTTAATCTGAAAACGCCCTGGCAGTCGCATCACCTAAAACAACAAACAAATCTCAAGTGATAGAAAAATATCTATGCATTTTGATGAAATTTGTCAAGACTTCACATGAGGGACCCTTTAACTTGCAACAAGCAATCTATGCTTTTGATTTATATATAGTTTGTATATGTACATGTTTCTATTGATAAATACATGCGCTTGTGACGATGTTCTGATAACTTAAACTCTGTGATAACTCGAACACTTTCGCGGGGTCTCATGAAGTTTGAGTTATCTATGTTTGACTATTTATTTATCTCAATAAATTGATAACATCACTTTCATACTAAACACTTCAAGTTGATGCAGATTCACAAATAAAATACAGCTGAGCCAAACACAAATAATGTCATCTACATGAAGATTCAAAGTATTTTTATTGCGCTTACATGTATTAGTTAAATGTAATTTTGAATGACAACTTCAACATCTGCTTCAATCTTTCATTTTACGATCGTTGTACGTTTAAGCTGTAAAACTCTCCCAAAATTAGTGTGAGCGTCATATGGTTAATTTTATATTCAACTGCAAAGTTGCTCGACATATCACTTGTCATGTAGTGCTTTTTTATATTACTCCCTAGTCAGCCAACTCATGGTGGTCTATTATAGATGTTGTCTTACAAACTCATAGTTCTAGTGACATCTTACGCAGGTGTTCATAAAGTTTTATGTATTATGATCATTCCACTGATGCTAAGAATTATTTTCTTAGTTATCTTCATTGAGATTTGTTTTCATAGTTATCTTCCCTGAGAATTATTTTCATAGTTATCTTTCTGTTTGTGATCTCATTTTTGCCTCACCCAGCAATCAAACAGAATAATACATTTTTCAGTATATTTAAATACATTTATCAGGAAGGTCAATTTGGTTTGATATGAAATACTTGTGAAGCGTGATGTGGTTTGCAAAAATTGGAAGGAGAGAGTTCTGCATAAAAGTTTAAATTTTGTCTGAACCGCCAAACATGAAAAAACTTTTTACAAATCAGCAGGTGAACAATCACATCACAATGAAAGACCGGTTTTGTTCTACAGTATTGGTAGCAACTTCGAGAGCATTGAAAACAGTCTTTCAGAAGAAGTGTTGCTGTGTGGAAATACCATCCTGCTTTTTATTAAGTTTGTTAGTAGCAGAAACTGTGACTCCGATTGTTATCATAACTTAACTGCCTCCTTTGACTCTCGAACTTCAAGGATGTAAACCACAGTGATTGCGCACGACAAAGCATATAGTTTTACGGCTTCTTTAGATGGTTGTTAGTGTGTTTGCCGCTGTTTGTCGTGGTTGCAATGCCTTTGCCATCGGTGGTAAATTGAGTGCCGTTATTTTCCTGTCTCTCTGGTTAGTTTTTGTTGTTGGTTTTTCTAATTCAGCTGTTGGTCATGGCTTTTCTTTTTTTTCTTTGAGTTGTTAACAAAGTTATAATTCATCTGAATGGTTTATTGGTAGTTTTTCTCTTCAAGTATATAAGTCGTCTGTCTGGCCTTCATCAGTTGCAATGTTGTGTGGATGTTTTTTTAAAGGTTTAGGAACATTCTTATATCATTTTCTTTCAATGGGCCTAGAGATTTCCTGCTTGATTTTTATGTTTGTTTTGCTGTATACCCTTTTTTGAACTATTTTGCTGCATCCACATTTTTGGTGTTGTATTATGCATGTTTGGTTATCTTCTCCAAGAAACTTTTTTCACCACAGTAAACCACTGTCCATGCTTTACTTGATTAGTTTTAGGTAATTGATCACAGGTTTCCAGTCTTTTGAATTCATCCTTTTATCAATTTTAGACAAGTGCAGGTTACGTTTATACAAATATTTTTTGAAAAAGTGTAACTACGAATTACCCATTACCACACACACAATAGAGCCAACTATTGAGGTAATATATATAGATATAAATAAAAATGGAGATGATAACTTTAATCGTGGTTAGTTTCAGATCAATTCTGTACATATAAGATTATTATTTACACTCAATTTGATCATTTAATTTCCAGTTGTCATCTGCTGTGTTTTTACCTTCATTTTCATTGATAACGTTTTGTAGCTTTATCTGGCATCAATATCGGTTCCAACTAAAAGTAATTCTCATGAATGTGTTAAAACATAATTTAAGCCAAAGACAGAAATGTGGCAACAAATTTGTCAGTAGAAAATGAAATTTCTGAACAGCCCCGATATAATTTGGCAGTGAGTTAAATATAGTGCCGATGATATGGAGTCTGTTAACTTGTTTTTGTATGTTGTCTTATCTAAGTTAGTTCAAGCTATTTTTCCAATTTGTCTCATGTTACGCATGGTGGTGACTCAGGTACAACCAGCTCTTTGCATAAAGTGGAGAAACAGGCTATTACAAGGTATGCCTAATCATCGCAAATATACTGAGCTGTAGCAGTTTTTCAATGACTTTTAAGACTTTTCCTATTTAGCTCTGTTTGACTGAAGTACCGTGAATCATAATTAGTGGGTAATTGAGAACAGACTCCCCTTTAAACTCGGTACTATCCGCTTGCTTTCTGTCCTAAAAACTGTCATTTATACTTTGTCCTCCCTTCGGTTACTTTGTTATTTTAACATATTCATTGCATATTTTTGTAGAAAATATGTAACAATTTGCCTAGCTAAAATTTATGTTTTCTCATTTATTACAATTGTATTAATTCTTTATGCTTTTTGTCTAGCTTGAAATTATCTTACGGCAATTTATGGTCTTATATCAACCGAAATTAACAAGCTTTGAAAATTTAGTTCAAATCGAAAAATTTTCAAATTTCAGTTTTTTTCATTTTATCAGAGTATTTTGCTGTTAATTGTGGTGTGTGAAAAATGCTAGATGCCGCCCTTTCTGTTGCTCGGTCATTGGATTGGATTGCTGGTTGGATTTTTATACCAAAACCCATCATTATCAGGGCAGTAACCATGCTGCGGATGCGAGTATATCAAATGTGATGAGATAAGCCGTGGCCAAAATTGCTCTTCTCATTTCATCAGCGTCGCCCGGATTCGATTTGATGGCGTTAGGATAAGAATACTAATTTTTTACCAAATTTTGCGTAAGTTTGCCTTTACCGGAAATAGGCGTTGACAAATTTCTATATTGAACCCTGAGTTTTTCCAAGTGAATCGTCAAACGCTTAGCAACATGATTTATACACTCTTCCTTCTGGACGCTGACGTAACCATGCACATTTATACTGTTCACTGCATCATACGCTGCACTGTCACCATCACCCAGAAAAGTAGTATAACGTGAAAGCCCGGTTGTAGATCTCCGCCAGGTGGTCTTTGCTGTTTCCTTTTACGTAGCACTGCTCAAGTTGTCATAGTTCTTCTCACAAGCATTTTGGTTTTTCTTCCAGAACTCGTATTCACTGTCCTTTTTTTATGGTCTTTTTTCACACACTTGGTTGAAGTTTGACATCACTTGAATGTCTACAACATATCCAGTGAGAATATCTATAGCTACAAAACACCATCGTGTGAAGTATGTCCACGCTTCTGCCATGTACCATCATAACTCACAGCTATATATATCTACAGTATCTATATCAACATCAGTGTTGCGATCCTTAAGATTTACATACTCGTCCTTTACAATATTCCTAATGATTCAAAATTGCTCCTTTATGAGGTAGCACATACGATAGCTAACTTATCTAACTTGGTGAAGAATGAGCTATGTGTATTGGGCTGCGGTAAATTAAGATCTGAAACAAAGCTACCTGCCCGTTTGTATCTTACTCTTACACGAATTGCCCAGACTTCCCGTAATTGGGCAATTCTCTGCCTCTCGTTGTAAAGAGAGGGACCCAACTAGAGTGCTGTCTCGGGCGATGCCCCTGTAGAGGCCCAGGACAACACTACACAGCTTCCTGAATTCTTGGAGATCTAACGCTTCCTGCCTTTGCCCATATAAGGTGGCATTCACACTATAACGCCAGCGGTTGGTGCGACATTCTCTGATACGCTCATCGAGCACGTGTTTTAAGCATTCTCAACTAACCCTACACTACGACTAGAACGGGGGGAACAAACTATCTTCGATATTAGGCTATTTAAAAATTTCATACTAACCACTCTATAGCTGCCTGCACTGACACTGCTTGCGACAGCATCACCAGAAGTAATTTCAGCTACAGCAGAAATAGGATAGTTAGATGGATACCCCTTGAACTTTTCCAGTTTGTGCTTGGACGCAGAAACTTGAGGGAATGATGTTGACAGTGCTGATGCTGAGAGGAGATGAAATGTACTCGATTTAGACGGCGTGTGGTTGCATCAAGTTTCTACAAATAAATATTTATGCTCAGGAATTATTAGTCGCAGCTAAATTAATTTTTACTGAGAGTTCACATTCATACTAGTTTAATATTCTGTGATTAATGTTAAAAGAATTCTCACGTTGAGGTTATTTCAAGTCGAAATTGACTTTAGAATGCCGATCATGTATGTAATATAGAATAAAAAAGAAGAAAGTTTTGTGTGGTATCAATAGGCTGGTGTTGATTAGTGTCTTATAGTTCCTCGGAGAACGTTTCTTTCCAGCTGCGACTTTACTGATATAAGTCCTGCAGTACTAGCAGTGATATCGATGTCGGTAATTGTTTTGTCCCTAACCTAAAAATCTACAGCCATAATGACTGAAGCTTCTGCAACTCCTCTGGTCGTATTGTACACAAACAAAATTGAATAACAATCCAAGCAAAAAATTCTAGTAGTTTCACATGAGGTTCACACAAAAATATTTACCACTACAAGAGACTGGCTCTTGACCGCTACGCAATCACTGAAATGCCAAAACTTAACTTAGTGCGTTTTTATTTATTAAATTGAAAAAATTATCTAAAAAGACCATCATAAAAAGAAATTTGCAAATTCCAAATTTACATACATCATGAAGTGATTCGCCAACAGTTTGAAATAGACCAAAATCCTGGCAATGTCGTTACCACTAGTAAAAAATGAAATGAGTTTAAACAAGTTGTGTGCCAAAAAGGTGTATGCTTCACCAACAGAGCAAACAAAATAATTCATCCTTGTTTTAGTCACATCGAGTACATTCAACAGTTAGGTCTATTTATTTTTGTCTATATTTCCATATTTTAATAAGATAGCCTGTGTTTACATTGTAGCTGTAGCTGTATATCTAAAATAAAATGTATTATTGCATTTCGCAGATATTAAAAACGGCTTGGCAGTAATGCCATATTGGGCACAGTCGTAGTATCAACAAAATCTTTAAAATTTAGTAACAATAACATATTGCACACCATCGGTCACTATATACTTCGATTTTGTAACTCGAATAATTATTCTTATAATTAAATCTTATGATAATCTTATAAAATCGAATAATTATTCTTATAATTAAATCTTATAAGAATTGTTAGGAAAATATCATCGTCATTCCCTTTACTTTTACTTTTTTTAACATCAGTTAGAATACCAAGTTACTCATTATAAGTGCCAAAAATGTCAGAGATATCTTTAAAATCAGCAAAAAAAGAAACAAATACTTTTATCGGACGCCATTTTTCAGTACTTCCTGTTTAGAACAGCAATGGCTTTAAGGTTTTTTTTTCGATGGTTAAAGACTTCTATTGGCTAAACTGAATTCAGATTCAGAAAGATCACTCTTTGATTGGCCCAGTTGCACGTGCTACTAATATTAGAAAATCAGTTATTGCAGCTTCAAAGTCGGATAACTCAACTTTGTGATTTGTGACTTAACCATGGTTTCAGTGATTTCGACCCATATGATATGTTGCAAGTTTATTAGATTTTCAAGTAAGTGAATCAGTAAGTTTTGCCCTTTTATCCACATCGACTTAATGTGACAAGAATTAGCTATAGGCTCGACTAAATCTTAGCAAGATCTCGACAAAGGAATTCATGCAGAAATGATTGCAGCCACCAAAAACTGGTCATTTAGTGAAGCTTTGTTGAAGCGGCACTGACAACACCCATTACCATCCTGAGCTTTTTATTTTGAGAAAAATATTTTGAGAAATGAGAAATGCACTGCAATTTGCATAGCTGTAATAATGGAAGCACATGTTCAGCTTGCTCTTGATCTATCGATACATTCATAAACCTTTCATTCTGTGTGATAGCTGACATCTGTTCTCATTTCAATAATTGTCAATTGTTTATTACTATCAATTATTAGCAATTGATAATAATAATAAGGTTAATTGTTTATAATAGTAAGAGTTGTAATATCTGTCTTGAAACCTGCCTACCTGATGTCCTGTTAATGTTGAGTCCGCCGTTCGTAGTTCACCTCAAAAAGTTTTTAACAATGACATGTATTCCTCCAGCACCTTGGGAGAACTGGTTGTGTTTTTAATGACTGTAAAAATGTTTTTTCTGTCGCTGGTTTTAAAGTTGGGTTTATGTTGCCATTTTTTGTCTTATCTGTCTGGTCATCAAATATCTTTAGAATTTATTTGTTTGATGGTGGCATGTCTTTTCCTGAATGTGGTGTGACATTGCCTACTGTTTGTACAGTGTTTCGATCTGTGGCTTAAAAGGAAACAATGAAAGCACCATTCCATGTATTTAATCATTTCTTTAATAACTTTGTGTTTCACATCTTTCTGGATATATTTTAGGTTTGAAGCCATTGGCTGTATATCGGTTGCTCATTGAGCAGTTTGGACAATGTTTGGACAATGTTTGATGTTATCAGCATTTGTTCCATTCGTCTAATAAAGAAAGTGTTAATACTTCTCTTTTCAGATATTTCCTTCCTATCTTTTTATGTATTTGCTTTGTCCTTTCGCTCAATTGCTAAACTGTATGGTATGTCCGTGCTGGCAATATCAACTTCAATCTTGAGAAATTCAGAAGGTTCTGCTATGGTTGGAGATCTTAGTGACATCTTTTTCTGAAAGCCACTCAGCAGCTATCTTAATTCTAAGTAATAGAAGTTGAAGAGTTTGGCTGCCATTTTCTCACTTTTCCACTGGATGTCTAGGAACAACAGCTGATCCATAAAGTTTATAGTGTACTCACTGAATTTTCATATAAACTTTTTTTTAATAGATCCTATTGGGAGCTCTGTAAGTATCTTGTAAAGCTCAACAAATGGTCTGATTAATATTGCTGTATTTTATTTATCATAACACATCGTGCTGTCAAACACATTAGTAAAACATATATTGACAGAATAGTCAAATTTATATGAATTCCCGAGCTTGAAAAAACTAAGAAGATTATTTTCAACTTACAAAAATTACTAGTCCTTTTACAGATGGTTGGTTCAATTTAACTTATTTTAGAAAAACTGATATACAGCTACTCACAGTCTCGATTATTTCAAACTACAAAATGTTCGTAAGTTGCAGTCTTCTCTATGACTAAGCATCTTGTTTCGTAATGGGTTACATTGTGGTTTGTTAAATATTCACGAATGTGAAAACCAGCTGTGAATAAGCTAAGCATATCTAGCAAAGCAGTCAAAGCACATGTTTGGCCTAATAAATAAAATCCTGCCAATAAACTTATAAGTAGCCAATCAGCAAGCTTTTTGAGAACTTTTTTGGTGATAATGAAGTTGTTTTCATATTGATCCATGAATAAGTTGTCGTACTTATCGTATGATGTTTGTGTGCTCATACTGTGTTAGTTTCCATATAATTTCATGCATCTCCATTAATATATCTCTTTAGAAATCAAAGTTTGTGATGTCAAATATCCTTTCTGTTCTAAAGTATTTAAGGCTCACTTAATCTGGGGTGTGCAAATTTCCATAAAAACCTCATGTTCTACATGTTTTTTTGTGACAACCAAGGTATCAGTAAAGCTCTTTATAAGTGTGGCAAAGATAGAAGATTTGGAAGCTTTATATAAGGCTAGAGATGATGGGAGAATGTTGACTTGTGGTAAACTTCCCACCTGATGAACACTTCTATTAGTTGGCTATTCTGGTTGTGGTATGTTCCCCGGGAAGGTTTGTCATCTCTCAATGTCGCTGTTGTTTCTATGGCTTCTGTTACATTTTCATGTGGTTGACTGTAGGCAGTAATTTTGATAATTAATGAAAGAGCGGCATTCATATTCAAGAATAAATGCTGCAAAAATCTTTCCTTCTCATTTAATCTATCTCTTTCATCAGCTAGCTGTTCTGCAGCTTTATCTGCTGATTTGGGTTCTTGAATTTTTTGGCAAACAATTAACCTGCATCTTTTGACTTTGAAATCAAAGTTGTATACCTGTGTTTGGTATATTCACTTACCTAACATTAATTATTGCTAACAAAAACACAAATTATTGTATATCTTGCATAACTTGCCTACTGTACTAACTAAATCATTGCATGCTTGCTACAGACAGTTTAGATTTATGCCGTCCTGTCATGCTCTTTTCTTACTAGCTTGTGACCTGAGTTCAGAATTACCCGCTTTACTAATTTTGAGATTTGGATCTGCAATTTTACTTTTTCTCCATTTTCAGACATTTTTTTTTACTTCTGATTGGTGTGAGTTTAATTACTCCAACTAAGCTGTAATTTTTGATATTCTCGCCAAAGTTGCTATCATAAGTTTCAGATGTCTCCCTCAGATCCTTGTGTTTCCACAGGTGGCCATTACCTTCCACTTACACATAATAACAATTTAATTTGTTATAAAGCATTGAAGCACCAACATGGTAATACAGTACTTGTAGTTATTTATGTTATACTGCGCAATAATGCTTGATCTGATATCACAGTAGACACTCCTACAACATGAGCCTCAATAAATAAAGAAATCAAGTAGTTTTTGCTTTGTATTATGTAGGAAATTCCCAGTAACGTAAAGCGTTAGGTCAGTGCAAGGTTTTAATTTCGATTTGAGTAACGAGCGTCTCACAGTTGACCTGGAACACATCAGTTGGAAGAGAATGATTTGTAGCAGTATTTCTATTGAATATGTATATATTACTACCCTGACAATAGACTGTTCCGTCGGAGATTGTCAGGTGTGCCAATAGAGCACAGGGAAAAAGTAGTTGCACAGCTAATCAGAAATAACTGAAGGGCTTTGATTGATGCAGGTGTTAAAGTGTTAGAGCTCTACCATGCTGAAATTCATGAGTTGTAGTTTTAATAATCACAATATTCCACCTTAGGTTCCCTCTTAAATGCGCGACATAATACCCCATGGCCTACTAAACCTTTTTTTTTTGCACCAGTAGACTTTCTGCCAAATTCCTTGCTGTATCTCAGGATTACACAATTCTGAAAATATATCTTGCAGTTTCATGGCAAATCCTTCACCGACCACATACAAACTGCTACAATAAAGAAGCATGTACATCACTCCTTACTGGTAACTTTCTGCAAGGCTCTTCCCAAAGTAGCCGAGTGCAAGGCTCGCAATCAGTCCTCCTCCAACCATCCATTTGCTTAGTCTTTCCATGACTCTGCTGTAACCAAATAACTCTGTTCAAATGACTTTACATATGCATGTTAAAGACTTACGACATGTGATGAACTTTTGGGTCGAAAGCTTAACAAGTAGCTATAAATAGCTTTTTCTATATGAATTTTGTTACAAATTTAGGTTGATATCAGAGTAATAAAAAGTACATGTATGTATCAATGACTTTCAGAATTAGGTAAATATCTTGTTTTCGGTAAATGCAGTAGAGTGAAACTGACACAAAAATCTTACTAAACAAGGGGATTCTAGCAACCTGACTGTAAAAAAGTATCTGCGATAGCCGACTACTCACAAATCACGCGTCACAAATATATAAAACTTAGATTGATATCAGAGTAATAAAAAATACATATCATTGACTCACAGAAGGTAAATGAATAACGAATGAATGAAAAATTTCTTCTAACGATGCACTGACCGGAGTTCTATGTGGAGTAAACAAACCCTCATGTTACTAAAATACAAGTTTAAACATGCAAGCATTCTAAAACACAATGTAAAACTAAAACAGATATTTGAGCTGACACTAGCAATTACTGCCAATTCATGATCGTTAGTTTACCAAATCACTATAGAGCCTATTCGGCTCCATAGTGGTGCTGATTTGAGTTTAAATCTATCAGAATGCGGATTTTTATATTGATTTTGATCTAATTTTAATTTAACCCTTTCACGGGCAAAGCGACATTTTTGTCGCTTCGCGATACTCCTTCAAATGGGCAATGTGACAATTTTGTCGCTAGAGAAATATATTTCTTTTCATTCGGCTTTTGGCTAGCTAAATGCCGTTTTTTGTTTACTTTTTTGAACGATAGCAAGCTACGATATAATGGCTTCGATTAGCCTTTAAAAAATTTTCTGTTTGCACAAAACGATCGTTTTTAGCAAGAATAAATGAACAAAAATTGCGAAAAAAATTAAAAAACCGTTCAAAATAATTTTTAATTTTTTTTACTTTTTGGTTCTGTTTTATCCGTTATTTACTGAAAGCTTCGAGAGTTTTTTTTAGTTTATCATCATGACGACTTCTAAGAGAACTCTCTGTGATTATTCTAATACAGCAAGTACTAGTACCGGAGTTACTAAGAGAATTGCAATTGACTGACTTTTTAGATTTAGTAGCCAGAGATGACAATGAATCAGGTTCAAATTGTGATTGTAATTATTTTACATCTGGAAGTGATATTGATGAATAAGCTGGTAGCAGTAATGATGATGATGAGGGTTGGGTGATGCCAGTGCCTGGAAGAATATTACCAGTATAAAAAGAGAT
This sequence comes from Watersipora subatra, assembly GCF_963576615.1. Classification (NCBI taxonomy): domain Eukaryota; kingdom Metazoa; phylum Bryozoa; class Gymnolaemata; order Cheilostomatida; family Watersiporidae; genus Watersipora; species Watersipora subatra. The sequence continues at coordinate 47,655,635 of NC_088713.1, forward strand.
AAATCTCTTACCATTCATCAGTTTGTAGTAGTGACAGGTCTAGTATTTACTCCAGTAGATGCTGTGTGATTGGTACAAAAAGACAAGAATAAGCAACTGGTGCAAAGACTGTGATGTATAGGCCTTTGTAAAGGAGAATGCTTCTGGATATATTGTACAGAATTTGTGCTTATTAAAGTGTACACTTGTATCATAAAAAGATATACAATATATATATTTATCTTGGTAGATCTACATATATAAATATTTTTATGTTATACATTTTTATTCGTTCATAAAATATATATATATACATCTGGACAAATGCATGTATACATATGCATGTTTATACATAGATATATGCACACAATAATATACAAAAGGGAGTATAAACCTTTTAAAAGAAATTGATTTTTTGGAAAATTAATTTGCCCAAGTATAGTCCTGAAAAATCGCTCGCGAAAGGGTTAATCTAGAGCTGGCTCTATAATCTTCATAATGGCTCTATAGATTCAGTTGTGACTCATGACTGTTATTACTCATGCAACACATATAGCGTTTTCCTCACGTTCTGTGTTTTCTGCTCTTCCTGTTTCTAGAAGGTTTTGCTGTGTCCTTCATCAGTTGCAGGACTGTGTTGATGTTTGCCTCTTGGAAGAGCTAGTGGTATTCTCACATTAATGTTCTTTCAATAAACCCTAGAACATCAACAATTGCAGCAAAAATTGGCCTCCTCTCCGATGAAAAGCTTTGCACAATAATGAGGAAAAGATCTCATATTTCGCGCATTGGTTTGTAATTTTGCTGTTTCAAATTATTCTGAATATTTTGCAATGCATGTCATCTGTCTTTTTTCTTCGCAGTGTCTACATTTCCCTAATGTTCAAATTTTGTTTTTCGACAAATCAGTGTCACCTCTCTCTCTCTACCTAGCAGTGTCTTTTTGGCTCAACGTTGTTCAACACTTCATTTAAATCTGTTTCACCTGTTTGGCTGTTTTTAGATTTTTGTGTAGATTGTTACCCTTCGAATATTTTTGGTAAGTCAAGTTCTCTTCAGCCATTTGTTTTAGAAGTTTTCAGTTGTTGCTGTCTATGTCTGTGACAAATAAGTCAAAGTGCTTTTGCTACTAAAAGTCAGTCTATTGTGGACCTAATACTCCAATAGAAATGGCTGCTTTTCTTTGATCAAGCTGACGTTTGTCATTGGCTCTTGGTCTCATCGCTCTTTTTTTACTTTTTTTTGCTATTTAAAACAGTAGTAAGAGACGCCTGAGATCATATGTTAAAGCCTTAAATGTCAAACACTTGACAATTTATGATATTTTTTTAAGGGGGCATTACGATCTTAGGTCTTACTTGTTATGTGTGGTCCTCGTGCTGACTCAATGGAAAGAAGCACAGAAACCCACAAAGTCCTCACATAGGCAATACCCATAAACTGAATAAAGGCAATCTCATTTTCTATTCTTTTGCATTGTATGCTAAATTGGCCTGTGTGAGATACCATTGGTGTTTAAGAATAGATATCGAGCCTGCTCTTTACTAAAAGAAGCCATAGTCTAGTACCAACAACACTGATCTATGACCATAAAGCAGTTCAATTACTTAAGTGCCTTGGTTTAGAGCAATCGAGATTATAAAATGATCAGAGTTTTTGTAATGTATAACTAATACATATATATTATATTTTATACCAGCGGAATTCCCGGCGTTACCCAGAATACTTTTATGCTCGCTCTCCCGTAAAAGCAAGTAGTTACAGTAGCTCTTAGATAGCTTACTCAAATCAGTCATTGGCAATGTGACACTACATTACCTGTCCCTGTTTTATAAGCTGGTTTTAGCACCCATGCAACGCCGCCCAATCGGCTAATATTATTATAAAACGTAATATGCTATTATGAGTTTTAATCCATTTATATTATACCTTCAGGTATTTAGGTCAATAATTTTTTAAGATGCCATGATGATTTTCGGTTCACGTAGACGTCGATATAAGTTTAGTATTTTGATCATAACTATTGTCAGAGATATGTTTTAGGCATATTTGTAAGTTATTCTGATTGACAAGAATTTTTCATAAATAATCAAAAAAGATTTCCACAACTTAGAAATAGCTGCATATAAAATAGGTAAATTTCCAAGTCGAGATAACTCACTTTGGTAGCCTCGCTACAATCAAAATTTGCAAGTTGACTCGCAAAGTTGTGAATGAGTTAAACCTGCCGCATAATCTTCCCTGAACTACTAAACCTTCTTTGTTTCAATAGAGTTTTAATTAAATATGCTGCTGTATCTCAGGATTACACAACTCCAAAAATATACCTTGCATTTCCAGAGTAAAACTCTCACTAACTGCATACAAACTGTTGCAACAAAACAACATGTACATCATCTCTTATCGGTAACTTTCGGCAAGCCTCTTCCTAAAGTAGCAGAAAGCGAGGCTCGCAATCAACCCACCCCCGATCATCCACTTGTTTAGTCTATCCATGATTTTGCTGTAACCAATCAACTCCGTTTAATTGACTTTACATAGAAATCATTTTAAAGACTTCCTTTCCTGCATGTGATGACTTTTTGGGTCAAAAGTCTAACGAGTAGCTATAAATAGCTTTTTTACCTGACTTCTGCTATAAATATAGATTGATAGCAGAATAACAAACAATACATATCAATAACTTACGGAAGGTATATGAATAATGAATTTCTTCTAACGATGCACTGATCTGCTTCTAAACTGGAGTCTCATGTGGAGTAAACAAACCCTCATGTCACTAGAATACAAGTTTAAACATGCAAGCATTCTAAAACACAATGTAAAACTAAAACAGATATTTAAGCTGACACTTGCAGTTATTGCCAACTCATGATCGTTAGTTTACTAAATCATGATCTTTAAAGCTTTCCAATGTTTTTTTTTTAAATTCAAGTCGGGAAGGTGAAACCATACGGTAGCTTGAATAAATGAAAAGATTATCTCACGTAATTATTTTATGCTTGACGTAATTTTAGGGTCGCTGAAGAACAATTATAATTAAGTTTAAATAACCTTTTTTCTTGGCAATCTCTACATTTCTCTGTTCAAATTTTATATGTCTGTGACAAATAATTCGAAGTGATTTTACTACTTAGAGTCAGTCTAATGTAGTCCTAATAGTCCACTAAGGATGGCTGATTGTCTTTTAATCAAACCTACTTTTGTCATTAGCTCTTGGTCTCGTCGCTCCTTTCTACACTGTAAAAACTGTCAGACTTAGTGCGTGTGAAAAGTGAGTGATTCAGTGCAGTGACTGCTTGAATAATGCATAATATTAGGCATTGGATGAATATTTTTCTGCAGTCCGAAAAACAATGCACTTTGTTAAAATATCCCCTTCTTTAAAACGCACTGTGATGAACTAAATATTGAATTAAATTCTCAGGCAATGCAATGAAATCGCATTCAGTGTGTATTTTGCCATTACCTATCAGTATATTACAATGCGCTTAATGCTTAAACATTGCACTTTGTATATAAAGCTAATGCGTATGATGCGTTTGTGATCCGCTTAACAGCGCCGAGTGAATTAAATTAAGATAAACACAATGAGTGCATAGAGAGCATTGATAATTATGCATTAACTGTTTATAATTTTTATGCGGTGAGGGTGTAGGCTTCAGGCATTTATGCACTGCTTGTGTTAACTAAATAAAAACTTGATAAGCGATTAAAATTTTGAACAGTAATGCGTCAGCTGCATTAAACTTGCAACACAGCCATTGCATTATTAGCAAAAATTTATGCACTGGTTGAATTGTTTACAAAAAAAACTCACTACATGCTTAATAGTTGACAAATAAATAAGATACAGTAAACAGTCAGCGCATTAAATTTCCACATTTATGCAATGGTTGTGTGATTTTGTACTTGAACTCAATAGGCGTGTATAGTTGAGAATATTAATGCATTGACTAGTTTAAGTATATATCAAGGTAGTCAGCGTCGTTTGTTTTGAAAGCCTATGAGCTGAATGTATTATTTACACTAAACCTCAACAGATTACCAGATGTTCAAATTCTGACCTGTCAATGTAATAGCTCATCTTAATTTACAATGCGATCAATTCATTAGGTCTGCACTAGCTCAGGCCCTAATCACTTTATCTGAATTGGAGTTGTCCCAATTTGAAATGGTCACGTGACCATTTCGAGTGGGGACAATTCTATTGCGGAATCCTACCTTTTTTCAATTGCTGTTTGCTGGTAATATCTGATGAGCATAGGTCTACATCTAAAGGATTACCAAACTTTGTTTTCATAATTACCGGTTTTCAACATGTCAAAGGAAGACCTTGACAAGCAGACACCAAGTGGTTAAACTTTTAATATGGCCATCCTCTGATCTACAGGTCTGTGTTATTATAGTAAGTGATTATATCTCGTGTGTATAATCTCAATGGCTTTAAGAGTTGGTCATTTTGCGAGATGGTCAAGGGCAGGCAACATTTCCAGCTGAATTACATCCAACATGGAGTAGTTTGAGACATGGAAAACAACACCAATATTTGAGGTGAACTCTGCATATGTGATTCCGTTTGCGACAAACCAAACCCTTGAAATTTTTTCCGCAAAAGAAAATTAACTATTTCCCAAAAAAAAACCAAGGTATATTCAACTTTACAAAATAAGACTTGACAATTTCTACAGAAAAGTGATACGGTTGATAGGGATGTGGAGAGCGGTAGACATAATTGGAATATTCCAATTGAATTGGAAGTTAATAAAACGGGTTAGTAATTCCTCCAACTATTATTAGTTTTTTAAGGCGACAAAGTTTTTCATTTCCCTAACTCATAAAGCGAACCGATTGGTTGAATAATAAAACCGATCATGTAATGTTTTGGGGGAGTTGCCCCCTTTCGCCTTTCGAGTTTAACTTCCTCCATCGGGAGTTGTTAACCCTTTGGCAGGTGAGCTCTGTTATCACCACCTACTAGTATTACTACCATTACCCTGTGTATACTTCTTCACTATGAAAATCAATTTGGTATTTTCACCATAGCTCCACCATTCTTGAAAAACTTTTATTTAATTCAAAGATGTGAGCTGTGAGCGAACTACTATAAATAAATGCCCCGACTCACACGCCCCTCACAAGTGTTTTATGTCTGCTACGTTAAACAGTTGGTAATTATAAATTGTCACTGCTATTATTATTTTAGAGCCGCAAATTTTCTGCAACCTAAATATAGTATGCAACTATTGATAATTGAACAAAAATATTGTTCTCCTGCTTTGGCGGAATTGTCCTCTCTCGCTTTTGATACTAGTTTAGCGACAGCATGTTTAATATCATTGGCCACTGCAAACAAAGTTGGCCAACTCCCAAGCAGCTTAGCTTGCCCATCACCATCTGTTAGTATATTATTATTACCATTAACACCCTGCGTATACCCAAACTATTCCCACTTCGCAGAGAATAGTGCATTTTACCCTAACTTCAACTTTCTCGCAAAAAATTATCTTCTTCTATTCAATAATGTGAATTGCAAGAAAATTACATACTCATAGTTTTCAATAGACCGCAAAACAGTAAACCAGCTGGTAATAAGTGTTATAGCATTTTAGAGTTGGAAATTTCACACCACTAACATAGAGTGCAGCTATTGATAATTGGTGGAATTGTCCTCTCTCGCTATTGCTACTAATTTAGCTAGTGTGGATCGTTCATTTTAACTTAATTTCACAATTAAAATCTCATTTTTCATTTTATCGACAATGGCTCGGAAAATATGCAATTGTGATAATCGACAAGTCGGCAGTGCAGTGCAGACCAGGACCATTGTGACTTCACCAGCCCATGTATCTTTTTTTCTTTGAAGCATCGTAAACCCGCTTCAATTCTTTTGAAACAATGTGAACAACAGGCATACTGCTCTGCATTAAGATGTCCTAAGATTTTTGAGCCTATCTACTAGTAGAACTAATGTGAAAGTGCAATTATCTCTCGATTAGTGGCGATCATTAGTGGACCTACGTATTCTGCAAAAAGGATGGCTTGCTCCAAAGGTTTGCCATCTACAGAACTAAGTTTTATAGTTGTGCTCACCTGAGAGTGAAATTTTTTTGGCGTATGAGGAGTTCTTCTTGTAGTCTATTTCTGACATCAACTTGACACAACCGAGAACGCGTCTACTGTCTGAAAATACAAATAATATGTTGATTTAATTGACTTATTTAGCCTATGCTACACTTTCACCACACAAGTCTTATTAACCATCAAACTGCCGGATACATTCTATAAAGTGGGTTAATTCAAAGTGCAGAGTAGATGTAGATATTATATTATAAATACTGCCCTGCTACCGCTACCGACATGCCAAGATAACTTCTGGTATATCTCTATTTCCTTGTTATGATTACCATGCTGATCCGAACACACGGGGTTGGGAATCCAAGCGGTGACCTGTCATATCATGAACAAAATTTCCATAACTGGCGTCAATTGATATATTTACGGGCAACGAAAATGCGGCCTCCTTGCACAGAATTGGAGGTTCAATATTATCTACCCTTGTAAAAAGGGGTAAGATACAAGAATATCTAATAAAAATTAAGTTTTTTTTAAAGTTTTTAATCACAACTAGGATATTGCAATGGGAGTGGTCTGCCTAACCAAAGATATTGTTATTTTTAATTTTAAAATATGTCATGAAAATTCATACCGGTATGCCATTTATTGCATTTATCACTAGCAAAGTAAATGTATAAGAATTACCAACAATAATGACCCATGCTCATGATTGGATTGAAGAACATTGACTGCTGTGGAAATGTTTTTTTTTAATTTAAAAATATATATTTGATGTGAGTAAAGATAGCTCAGAGTTTTCATGCAACTCTCATTGAATCGTGAGCGTCATTGAGTACTATGATATTACAATAACGATTGATAAGCCTCAAAGTCAAATCCTAATATAAAGCTAAAATAAAGCTATGTCTTCCCAAACCACAGTTAGAAGCTCAAGTCGTTTCAGTTACATAAAAATATCAATGTAGGCCTAAAGATAATAAATCTATGTTCTTGAGTTAAAAAAAATAGGATTATCTAAGCGCTTACTGTCGGCATCACAGGTTTTCTGTTGGTATCCTTGATCCTCCACTTAGCTTATCTGCCACACATTTCCTGGCGAAATCTGAAAAAATATCACGTCTCATACAATGTGGCTTTAACTAGTATACATATAGTACAGGGTTAATCTCATCGGAACTTCAAGTGAACACTGTGTTTTTTCATGTTCTTCAGAAAGATAGAAAATTTTTAGTCATTATTCGTTTGGAAACAGCAAATAATTCTAAACGGTTGTCGCAGAGCATCTTAGAGAGGGTTATTATATTTGTGCAGTTTGGCGTTGGATTGGATGTTGACAGCTTTTTGCCACTAAGGCTAAATTTATTGCATAGCTTTCTCAACAAAATATTTAAATTATAAAAATCATAAAATTATAATAATAAAGCGGTGCTGTTCACAAACTAAGAGACGCAATGGTATATAGCTTTATCCTTAGTGAAATCAACCTGCATAGAAATTTGTATAATACTGAAAGTATCAAGGAGTTGTCAGCACAACCACATTACTTTCTAGCTTGTAAGATCCAAATGGAGCCAAAACTGACGGTTTCAAGTCAGTCTGGTGAAAACACATTACATATTGCAGCCTTATATCTCTGATGTTGGCATGCGATATTTTTTCTGATACTGTCAGCACCGCAACATTCCCATATTCTCAATGGCAATCAGCTGTCGGCTTACCTACCCAAACTGCAACACTGTTGGTAATGCAAGTCATTTGGAATTAATTAGCCTGGACAAAAATATCGAGTGGTAAATTTAGGAGGTACTCCTAACTGCTTGCTCCAAAAATAGCTAGGTAACTCTGTTTAGAGGGATATAATATGGTTTATAATATAAATAATTAATAACAGAATTGCTATCCCATGAAGAATAACCGGTTAACTGCAACGGGCGTGTAGGCTAACACAAAAGGTTTGTCAAAGTTTTTTGGATCCATCATACCTCCTAGCCTACACTGTGTTGCTTATTCAATAGTACAGACACCTATAATCTTACTGGCCCTGACTATTGGTGTAAAACAAGCTAATACGTTTGTTAAGAAGGGACAAGTCATACCGTTACAAATAGACCCTTTCGCTCTTCGGCTCCATTGACTCTTTAGGGTTCTTGTAAAACTCTGTAGGCTTACGATGTCATAGACAGGTGTTATTTGCCCATTGATCATAAATTTGCTCTCTGATGGTTCACTGAAAAAGTTATAAAACCTGTATTTTTGATGTCTCAAGATTATTTAGCCTTTATTACAGCCGCAGGGGAAAGCAGTTCAGATTAGATTTTTAAAATTACTTAATATTTGGATTTTGGAGTATTACTTTTTAGAAAAATGTTATTTGAATTTCGGTTATATACAGCAGTTGCAGAGATTATTGAAGGCCATTAAATAAAAAGAAAAAATAAGGTGTTTTGGTATAATAAAATAAATTTTAGTGAGACACGATTAGCCAAAAGTGGAGGGTTTTAATGGTCGCCAAGTCTGATTTTTAATTTTCTCTTTGGAATGACGATGTTTAAAGAACACTCCTTCTGACATCAAACTGGCTTTTACCGATGAAAATTTTAATGCTTCTTTGACAATCAACCACTTTCAAAGTGAGTTATTCGCGTCGTCGGGTATTCGAGAACTTCTGAGATTTAACTTTATTTGACGCCAAGGTTGGCTTTATGAACGAAGCTTTCTTAATGGATTTTATATAATGAAATGGTTTGGTGCCGTTTTGCTGAATAACAGTGGTCTGAGGAGATTTCAACTCATAGATCCCACCAAGGCTTATATTAACCAACTCATAATCCTTTTATGGCCAAGCTAGGGTAACAATAGATATAATAACAGTTGAGGGAAATCATAAACTCACAAATGGCTGGGAAACTGTGGGAAACGCACATTGAATGAATGACCTTACAGTGTCAGTAAAGATATTGTCAACAAAATAGGAATGAGCGCCAACCATAGGTGCCAAGTAACCGTGATTTGAAAAAGTGAGGTTTTTAGCTTTTTTGGATTTAAACGACTGAGGTTCATACCCTACACCCTGTAAAACTTTGAATGTGTGTCTAAGGACTTCTCTCATGCCCTCTTTCTGATAGTGTATGACACTCTGTTAATATTATTGAATAAAAAAATAGCTAATCGCGTGTGGAGAGGAAAATTTACCCAAAATATCAGAAATATCCTTCTCAAAAAGGGAGACTTGGCAGCTATGGCGCCAACCAAAGTCCAAAACTGAGTAACCAAAGTTGGGATAGATTATAATCATTAAAACTGCTCCCAACACTTTTCCCGTAATATAAAAAAGCTGCTATGTGGATTACCAATTGGCATAATTTAGAATTAGATGCATGATTAGGACTATTAATTAGTGGTTTAATCCCGCCTCATAATGAGCCTCATATTCTCTTCGATGCAAGATTGTAGAGCAGCTTCCTTGATGAGTCTACGGAGATTCGTTGAGGAAACGAGCAAAGTGATGGGTGCGACAAATTTCATTTTTCGCTTTTCATTCCTCACCATCCACTTTGAGGAAAATTCTAAAGTAATATTTTGTCGAAACAATTATTAATAGCAAAAAGCTGTTTACATAATGCCCCACTTGATTATTGGGAAATATTTTTGTATTTTTCACGGTAGCCTTCATAAAAGCACTGAGACTGGAGTAGGTCTATTAGACTTTGAGCTTTCGGAGAGCCATTTGTGGTTATCAGTAAAATGTGTCTACCAATTGGTAAATTGACTATAATTACATGCGTAATCAGACCTATTAAAAATAAAATTCAAGTAAAGCATAAATAGGCTACTTAGTTTTTGTGTAACCTGTGAAATTTAAACCTTTGCTCGAACTTCAAGGTGCTGGGTTAGCCTCTCAAACAAAACGGTGCAGCATTGGCATGCACAACTGATGTCACAACTTTCAAAGTTATTTTATTCAATTAAAAATCCTATTCATAAGTCTTCATTCAAAAGATTATTTTAATTGTCCTAAGCTAAGGTAGAGCTCTATACCTCCATCTCTTCTATTATACTAGCCATATTGAGTGGCAACAAAATTTAGAGTGAGTAATAGGATTATCATTATGGCTAACCTGGCACCACATTTAAAGTGAGTTATTTATGAGTTATTCGCGTTGTCGGGTATTCGAGAACTTCTGAGACATAACTTTATTTGAAGCCAAGGTTGGAGTTATTGACGAAGCTTTCTTAAAGGCGAGAGACATGGAAAGTATTTCGGCACGGTTTTGCTGAATAAATGGTCCACAAAACACTTAGCCTGTATTAACCAACTAATAATTTGTTTATGGCCTAGCTAGGTTAACAATAGATATAATAATAACAGTTGAGAGAAATTATAAACTCTCCAATGGCTGTAGTTTAAGTGACATAAACTGTTGGCAGTTGGCTGTAGTGGCATTCCATTGGGTGGGTGGTTGATAATGGAATGCCACTACCACCAAGTGCCAACAGTTTATGTCACTTAAAGTTAAACTACAATGACTTAGCCTGGGTAGGCTCTTCTGTTGAAGAGCCTACCCAGGCTAACAATGACTGGGAAACATATTGAATAGGATTTTGAGTTAGCTAAAAAGCCGCTAGTCTGTAAGGCATTGCTTTGCTGGAAAAGATATTTTCAACCAAATAGTAGTTGATGAATGTCATCCAAAAACGACTTAAATTTAAATAATCAAGATTGGAATACATCAGTGATAAATATAATTATAACCAGTGTTAGAAACAGATTTACTTTTTTGGGGAAACACTGCGAGGCGGAGGGGTACACGTCCAACACTGTGGGAAAATCCACTTCGACACGCGTACAAAAAAGCTCAAATTACAATTTTTACAAGAATTTTTCAGCAAAATAATGAACTGTACATGTATATCAATAAAAATAGATAGAAAACATCACTGTATGATCCAGATCTCTTTGTCGTAAAATGTTTTGTGAAAGATCTAATAGCAACAAAAAGGAACAACACAAATAACTGATTACAAATCAGGGCCAGGGAATGCACCTATGCCGAGTTTATCTCCTTTGAAAATATCTCGGGGTATTGATGTTGCTGTGTATTGCTGTGTATTGCCTCATGCCTAACCCTGCTGATTAAACTATTAACCACTCAGTCATAACCCTTTCTAAAGGTATATATAAAAGACCATAAAATTATGTTAAACCAAAACAGTTCAATCTTGGTCATAGAATTTCCTTCACTCACAGCAGCCGCTGCTGACATTTTCCATTGCGGACATTTTCTACATAGCTTTGACACAATCGCAATATAGCTAGACCATCGGCTATTTCTTAGATACCTTTTAGGCCATGGGTCATAATACAAAAAGTATCATTCAAATATGGACAAGAAGTCGCCCATGAAAATAGGAATCTAAAGCAGGCTGTGCTGTGAATCAACCATCAGGTCGTAATCGACTACTCTATATGATGGGTTGTTATTAGCACAGCAGTACGGATGATGGAAAAGTCACACAGCTAGGGTGTTAGTAGGATAGGCTATAGTATGAAGCAAACTTGATTTGTTGACAGTGAATACAATAAGTTGCACAGAAGGGGTGGGTGGGGGGGGGAGAAAAATAAAAATGACTCATTTCGAATCGCTTGGTTGTGAAGTGAGAGTGTGTGATTTCACAATGGGCCAGAATGTTCACTAAGTCGGCATAAATACTTGTGACATGGGTATCCCACAGAAAGGGGTCTTACCCATTATCTACGAAATGACCATGCAAATTTTAGCCACACCACAGCCCAATTTAAAGAACCTTTCTTAAAATCTTCAATCCTCTGCTAATATAAAACAACTGCGGCCCGCTACAGCAGAGTAAGTGTACCGAATTTGATTCAGGATGTTTAGAAAAAAAGAGCGCCAAAAGTTTTGTGAACTCAATAGCAAGCTGAAAAGTAAAGGGCAAAATGTATTTTAGAGGGCATTAGGCAACATTGGCTAAGACCTAAGGGAGAAATATGCCTTGCCCTTGCCTTGCCTACTAAACAAAGAGGGTTCCTTTGTTCTCCCACAATGGGAATTTTGGAACTTATTGTGTTCATTGTTAGAAATTCAAATACCCTGTCCTGTTATGAGGTGCACACACTACATTCAGCCTACTTGCACTGCCCAATCATGTACCCTAGATAGTTACTTTTAAAGATGCCTCAAGATTGTTAAAACAGGGTCTGAAAATATGTAGTGTTTGAGCTGGTCTTTTGTTAGATCTTTTGTGGTCAGTATTTTTCGCTTCAACATGTTTCCTCAAGCATGGTGAGAGCGTCTTTCTTTGACAATAAGTATCAGAATGGGGTAGGCATACAAGTTTTCCGTACGTTGAACTGAACCTTTCAACATAGAAACATGAAAATCTCTGGGAAGTAAAGTGAATGACAAGGTCAATATAATATATTTCAAGCTGAACCAAAACCTAGACAATACTCTCATGCCCACTAGGTAAAATAAAAATATAAAGCTACGACATCTGGCTTTAAAACAGTAGGCCTCCCTACCAGAATCGACGGAAATTAATTACAAAAGATTTTTATAACACTAATCAAAATGTATAAAAACTTAAAAGCATTCAACAAGACAATTTACCACAGCTCAAAGTATTATCCGTCTCTACAGGAAAAGGGGCGCTCAAAACCGGATCATACGGTATCAACAAATTCAGGATCAGAAAAATACCTTGGCTGAATATAACAAGCGGGTTGAAATGGCGGCAGTTTATATACATATAATGGATGGTGGTGGGGTAGACTAGATACCAGCCGCCAAACAAAATTTCCGGTACATTGCAATTTGTGAGCGAAGAGCCGAGCTTCAAACCATTCTGCTTTATATTCTTCTAGTAGAAAGGCTGTAATATAGTCATTGTTAGCCACTATTTGCAGAATTACTCCATAGGTATCGCTAGCTAGACGAAAGGCGTCCCCAATGCTATATCTAAAACCTACAAAGCAAGACAGTGTAGAATAATCTTTGTGTTTTGAAGATTTGTTTATAAATAAGTGATTGAATAACAATAACAGTTCAATAGAGCTTACTTACAGCGTATCCCATTACTTACCAGATATTGTGATGGTGTTGCAGCATTGTGTGCAATCTCCCAAACTCTCCTGGATGTGCTCAGGTGGTTCAGGACTGTCTTCAGCGGTGCCTATCAAGAAAAAATTATCTTACTCAAAGCCTGTTCGATAAGTTAGAGCAGAAATTAGCCATAGCATTTAACAACAGCTATCTGTCTCAGGTGACAAAAACCAAGTGGATGATTCCTCAGAACACGTTACTGTAAAGCAGCGATTTCAAAACTCGATGCATGAGAACTATCAGGAAAGCCTATGACTACTGCACATGGTGACCGAAAAGCCAGTACTCCGATAGAGGAGTACTCTGATAACAAAATGACTCCAAAGTCTTCAGACAATACCTCAAAAGAGTACCCCAATTTCTAGAAATGTTCAGTAAACTAACATATTTCCATGCACGCACCAACTCCGTTACTCGAACACTATTGAGATATCAGCCACTGCAATACTTACGTGCGCCCTTGGTTTTGGCATTGTTGTGATGCAATACGCCATGCACATTGGCATCTGCCCAATCATGGCAAAACTCGAGTTGGTGTCTGTTACTTAGACTTAGCGGCACATTCTTAAAGTTTCTCATGCGTAATGATTTGAAGAACGCATGTTTAGCCTCCATCCTTAAGCACCAGGTTCCTCTTGGAAGACCAAATCTGGTAAACAGTTACATAAAGTTACATGAAGTTTAAAGTTTTTATGTGACAACTGATAATTACATAGTAAAATAATGCTTGAGATTGAGACATACTTTTAAAAAAAACATCACTGTAAAGTGGGATGCTGAACCAACCGACATACCGCAGCCAGCGGACCGCTTGCCATTAAATTGGAATGACATGAATCATGCTATATATATTTATACTGGCCTGATAAAATTATAGAGTTTTTGCCTGAGAACTCACTTCACTATGTAGTAGGGGATGTGTACCAAGTAATGCATCTTGGGAGTAATGGTGTGAGCTCCATATACGGTCACCCAGGTTTCTAGGTATAATTTTATTAGCGTTGCGGCGGTTGTAATCTGGTCTTTGTTGAACGAATATGCCAACAGAACGGAGGTAATTTCAACCATCATCAACAGCAGTCTGTATTCTGGAATCTCTTCAATATTGTGGCCAGCCAGTATTAAAGGTAGAAGAAAGCCCAAACAGATAGTTTGAGTTGCTGAAAAAAGAGTTATAGATTAGATCTACAAAAAGCATAAGTTGCGTGAAAAGGAAAAATATATCAAAATTTGAAAAACTATTTTACCTTATTTCTTACACGAAGCAACAAACATAATAGGACTTTAAAAAAATGCTAAAATATTGTAGTGGTTTAGATTGGGAAAGTCGCTCCACAAATCACCAGTTTAGAATTTAGATCATTAGCATTCCTCATTGACTGTCGAAATCAAACAAAAACGTATTCAACTGCAGTAGGCTGAATACGAACCAGATTGACCAATTTTTCCGGTGTCTAGTCCATTGAAGCAAGATCTTTCCAAGCTACTGGGTGCATTTTTCTTGTCGTCTCCTCTGTATGGAAAGTTTTTGATGTGTTCATTCAATGACGATATAGAAATTATTCGGTTTTCCAGTAGCCTAGATACGAACCCCTTTATGGCATAAGGAAGAGTTCCTTCGCACACAATATGCATAATGTCAACAGGAATGCATTGGCAAACATCAAATCCATCGATCTTATCTAATATGGATAGCGAGTTGATTCCGTATCGCTTTGAGTATTCTACACGCTGCCGAGCAGGCATCTCTGGACCGAGAAGGAGACAGTGGCGACGGTGACTCTCTATGTCTCTCAGTCTAAACTCCGTGTGGTTAAACTGTAGCATGTTTAAAAGCAATAGAAAGCAATACAAAGTTTCGCATCACACTGACGAAAAGAACTAGAAATTCAGAAACTTAGCAACCACACACTAGTAGCGACGTGCGACAGCATTAACATAATCCCTGATTCAGCGCACGGAATAGCTTCTATTCAAGATAAAAGTCTTATGATAAGTGCATAACTAAAAAAGTTAACACAACAAGCACACTTCTGCAATAAACTGTATACCATAACACACAAACCTGTTGGATAATCTCTTGTGAGCTACCATAACACGTCCGACATTTCATGGCTGCCCCTCCCACTCCTTCTTTAAACCCTGCTACCATATTGGCTGCTGGAGTGTCGCCAATAAAAAAAAGCAAAGATCCTTTATAGATGTCCTTTCCGTCCCGATTCACAACTTCAATACCATCCTGAATAAAAGACATAGAATCTTTACTGTTTTATCCTTTTCAAACAATGGAATAAAATACATTTTCGATCATAGACTTTTCATAAAGAAACTCTTTCACTAGCCAGAAAAGAGGTCAAATAACTTGAAGTTTAGATTCATTGCCAGGCTCTAGCTCCGGTTTTCAAAGCTAACCTATTACTATAAGAATATTATGATTACCTTCTTGAGTACATTAATTTCCTCGGCAAACTTTAGAAGGATAGCTTGGACTCCATATTCCTTAACGTCAGCAGAGTATGCCACAGCAAACAGGTGTATGAATTTCAATTGGGATCTGTGCTGAGGCGGGACATTCAGTAACGTCCAATAGAAAAGAGCTAACCATGAAAAACACAACAGTGTGAGATATGCTGTTTAAAAAAAAACAAATATTGTAAAACCACGAAATTCTGTTCCTGAAAACATGCAGCAAAATTCCACTTTACCTATCTTGTGCTTTTTTCTTTTGGAGCCAATTGGATTCACCTAGAAAAATATGACGATTATCAAAAGAATATGACCTCAAACCAACGCATGTGATAAGGATCAACAAAAATGAAAACTATTGAGTATTTGAAAAGCCATGTACGACGGTCAGTGATGGGACCTGAACATCTGCATGTTGACACAACCGAAACATAAATGGTAAATTTATTTATAGGCCTACGCAGAATTATGCCCAATTCTTCTGTGTTAGATGAGCACTTAAATTTGAGAAGGCAGTAGTCGCCAATAAGTTTTGTGTAGCATAGTTGAAGGGCTTTATGATCCTTAAATCAACACACTTTTATTTGAGCTGACATACCACTTCAATATCATCATAATAGGCTGCTACCATTATCTTTTGCCCGTCAGCAAAAAAGTCAGAATTCTGTGCATAATCAGCATCTATGCAGTCTTTGATTGCCCCATCTGGAGAGAATATTGGAAACTGTACTACATTCCGGATTTCTGGACTATCTAACATTATCTGCAAACAGATGAATGAATACATGAGAACATAGACTAAAGCTTTTTTGCATAATTTTGAAAGCAAAATGTTGGTTGTACTTTTAGCATTTAGTTAGGTTCCATGAGGTGATGATAGTTGGTCGACAATGTTGTGTTTCTAGTCAAAGATGACTCAATTTCCTCATGGAACCCTATTGTGTGATGTTTATATTTGTCTGATAAATTAGAGCAACTCTTCAGGGTGACAAGTGCTTTATTGTTCATTGCTATATTGTTGATGGGAACAGCTAAGGCGCTCTTTGTTTACATAATCATTAGCAAATTAGGTTTACAAATGGTCTGAAATAAAGATATGTTCAGTACAATGGGAACATGGCCAAGCCAATTAGCAAAATAAGTCACTATAAATAAACTCACTAACTGTAGACCAACTATCAACCTAGGGAACCTAACTTGTTACACTAACTTAGCTGTGTCACTGAAAAAAATTTAAAGAGCTAATCCTGAAAAAATTACTTGTCCATAGCCAGTTCACTAACGGTAATTAGCAGGAATCAATTCTTATTGAAATCGCAGAACTATGACAAGCGCAGCACATTTGACAACCTTTTTCATATATTTTCTCTCAGAAGTTATCTTGCATGTTTGCAGTTATTAAGCGCACAAGTATTTACCTGGAGAGTTGATAGTACGGATACATAGTAAAATGGTCTTCTAGCGGTGTTGTTGTAGCGAATTGGAGTCGATTCCTACAAGCCACAACACGACATTTAGGTTAGGATACAATTAATTGGTTGGTGTACACTTTAAGGAAAATTCAAACGAAAGAGGCTTATTTCCAAACAGGCTTTTATCATATCTTTATTTCTCTAAACACCCCAATGGTTCCAAGGCAAGTGATCTAATGTGAATATTGTCAATTGACTGCAATTCAGGGGCGTATTTGACAGGGCACGAGTTACGAGTTTTCGTGAGTGAAAATTTCACTAGTGGGTCAAATAACCAAAACTCATTAGTGAGATCATGTATTATTGCATAACATAACAGTACCTCTTTGTATTGCCTTAACATGATTAAATCTAGTAAAGATCACAAAGGAGATTATGAGATAACATGTTGCTGTCATTGAGCCAATCGACATTAGTTAGTTTTGTTTAAATCTCTAGCGCCATCATAATACACTGACATATAGATATATAGTATATAGGTATTGGGAGCTAAAATAATATAAAATCGTCAAAAGTTAAAAGCGAGTACATATACAACTACAAATCTGTTTTGTATGGTTAAAAACTTGATATAAAATCTAGTTTTTGACCATACGAAATACATTTGTAGTTTTATACGTACTCGCTTTTAACTTTTGACTGTTTTATATTATATATTATGTTCGAATTTTGGTTATTTGTGGACTCAGTAGAATCTTGCAAAACGCTCTGAAATGCTGTAAATGTTCACCATTTTAGAAAAAAATTTTCCGGGTGTGACCCCCGGACCCCCCACTGGAAGGGCGCTCGGGCGCCCCTCCCGGACCCTCTCCGCCAGCGCGCTCCCTCAGCCGCTGCGCGGCCTCAATCATTCAGGATAACTAGTGGGTCAAATATATTTTTTAATATGCCCCAGGACTGCATTGACTTTTTATATTACATATTTGCTATCACTCCGTGACAGGGGCTATATTCAGCAATTTTCAACACACTAGTTTGAAAAGATTGATCAAGAATGAGCCCTTATTCTCACTATTTTGCCATAATTAATATATATTATGGCATAAATATCATGCTAATTTTTAAATTCACTGCATAGATAACCCTTTATTACTATGATTATGATTCACAGTCACAGCATTGTTCTTTTGTTTACATTACAATTATCACACTAGAGATTTCAACACGAAAACTCGTAACTCATGGATGCTAATATACGTCCATGGACTCTGTGACACTAAAGCATTAACCCTCTCACCCCTGATGCCAACTATTTCGGGAGAAGTTGTTCACACTTGGGCCTGAAGCCAACACTTTCGGGACACTTTCTGAGTAACTTTATTGATACTCCTTTTGTGTTTATCGTTTTTTTATAGCTTTATTTCGAAAGATAACAGTCTGAGGATTGTTTTGATACCAGAAATGTGGTTGGATAAAAGCATTTTACTAGGCAAATCCTGTGATAGATTTCAAACTTCAACTCTGGAGGTCGCCATATTGAATGCGTTTGCCGAAAGACAACGGCTAAATCTTACAATCTAACGTAATAATTAGTTCAGGTGAAGAATTTAGCAGTGACAGTGATCTACAACAACACTATGACCGTTTATTAGTAGCACAAAGTGGGTTTCAATTGCACAACATCAAAATTACTAAATAGTTATAACTTTTAAATTTTTCGAATAAAAAAATTTTATTTGACAAATCTTTTCACAATTTTAGTTGATAAAAACGATACATTATATTAGTTTTGTACTCCAGTTGTTTGCATCTCGTGTTTATTATCATAACTGCAATAAATGTTGTCCTTATAGAATGTAAATATGATATATAGACCTTATATACCAATTGATTGAACAATGGAACGGAAACTACATTATGCCATAATATTGCGTATAGGCTCATAATTTCAGTTCTATTGGTTAGAACTCCAAATTTTTTTTTGCAACTTGATGATAACACCTTTTCTTGTTATCCTAATATGTTACTGAAGTGTTATCAACCAAAAAGCTGACTTGTAGTAGCAGCCAAACTTAGACTTTTCGATTTCCAAAAAATGTATTGATTTGAATCTTATCAATAACATCCTATATAGATTAACCTAATGTGTATATGTTAGTATCAAAATGTAGCTAAGAATGTTACCAACAAGTTACAAAAAACTATTTTCATTTATCTTGAACGCAGCTTTATTTATGCTCAATCTAACACACCTCACTTTATTAAATATTGAGTGTGAAAAATTAATTAGGCCAGGGGGGCACTCAACTGGAAAATAATTAGGGCTGAAAGGGTTAACTAAAATGAAACACTGAGTGATCGTAATCTTTTAAAAACTCCCAAGAGTTAACGCAAGAAGAATTATAGGCCTATATTATACTCTTTAGTTTAAAAATATTAAGGATTTGATCAGCATCTTTTCCGAATTTGCTTTGTATTCTTAGATTATAGGCAGCAAACAGCTAGATAATTTTTTTGATTCAGTGTGTCAACTAAAATTTGACTTTTTTTAGTACAAACACATTAAGAACTCACAATTAGGTTGAACTTCTCTTTAAAGTATCGCATTCTAGTGTGTTGAGTGGCTAGACGCGTGAATCCATGACAGGGGAATAAACCGCCAACATCTATTCCATGTTCTTTTTGCACTGTATCCGTTAACAATCGTTTCTGTTCATTCAACAGCTCAGTGACAGTGGAACCAATCTTTTCAATGTGTACATTGGGAATATTACTTGTTGCAAGACTTAGCATAAATTTGGCACAGTTCTTCTCCAGTGAAGGAGGTCTAACAGTTTGCTCATCTGAAACAATTAACAAGAATAAGATTGCGTTTTATTGTTGACTGGCATGTCCATTTTGAGAAAAATATAATTTTAGGAAGAATGTGCCAATAGTGTCTGAATTTCCTGATAATGAGTTTATACTTACTGTTACGATGATGAGGAGATTGCGGATCTGGGTCTAAAACTGGCTCTACAACTGGTTCTAAAGGCATTGATTCAATATGAGTTTCAGTGTCCTTGTGTTTCCTACGAACGTGCCTTCTATAACTGAGATAGCTGTAAAACAAGCAACTACCATTCAGTGTATTTTAAATTGACAACCTATCAGGCAAATTGATTCCAATGGGGCTTTTACATTATGGTTAGCTCAATTTCAAAACAGAACCCTTATCATATGACATGACATTTATTAGCCAGATTTAAAAATACCAAATAGGACTTTAGGGCCAACTTCATATCATACCTTCCGTAACTCATGCCGCAGAAACATGTTATCCGAAACCTTGGATCATGTTTATGAACTCGGATGACATGGAGAGTGAAGACTTTATTTGAATTGTGAGAAAATCCACATATGGAACAGCTATAAAGCATTTCCTAAAATTGGAATATTAACAATTATTCAAAATACCAATGGCTCAATGAGAGCAAGTGTTACTAACATTTCAGAGGACACTTTGTTGAAAAACAAAATAATATCAAAATATCCCTATAGTCTGATCTGTTCAGAAAGAAAATTGGCATATTAGAACACTTATTACAAAAATCCAACATATATCCTATACAATTTCTTGCCTAAGTCGGAATTCGGTACAAGATAGGGCAGTTTGAAGTGAAAGTCCACTGGGCCTCCACAAGATCCAGGATTCGGGTTCGCAGAAATATATTCAACAGCAGTATCGTCAACAACATGTCCTAAAACAAGTTTTAAAATTGCAAAAGCAATCTACCATTTTTTATGGACTAATCTATAAACTCAGATAAAACTTATTATCAAGGGTTATCATAGGCAAGACAATAACAATGTGATTGGTTGCAATAGACCAATAGCAATGCAGTCATTGTTTAGGCTGAAAGCTTGTCCAATAAATTATAGTAGGCTTGGCTATGAAGAGAGAATACTATAATTTTGGTGTAGTTGGTTCATTTCAAGTCAGAATACTGTATCGTAACCGTTGAACCTACAGTACTTTGGCGTTTGAATCCGTTGGGCTAAGATTTTTAGCAATAGCCGTTACAAACTTTCTGCAATAATGGAACAATTCAAAACCCTTTTTGAAGAGATAGGCGATACAGCGGCATACGAAATATTACTTGGTGAGTATACGCTACATTTATAGTTTGACTTGATCACTAAAATTCAACGAGATAATTTTTATTTTATATACTTTGGAAGTAGGCATCTACTAAAGTGCCCAATGTTGAACAAAGCGTAAAATATATTAAAATAGAATTCGTTTAAAACATTTTATTACTAGTAGTTTCATACCCAACGGGTAATCATCATCAGAATCAAAATCACAACTATCTAGGATTAGACAAATGAAAGGTGTAGGCCTAAGTTTCTGAATTGAAATCAAGACCTTGAAATCAACCTAAATTAAAAGGCTCTTCGCTTTATTAAGTCAAGTTTCAACTTTCTTTTAATTTACAATCCCTTTTTATAGAAAACATGAAACAATAATATTTTTTACTTTTGTGAGAGAGGCCTAATCGCTACATAAAGTAGTATGTTTGAGAGCAGTCACCCGAACAGTAGAAGATCTAAAGCGTACCTATTTATATGCAATGAATGAATATTATTTATCATAATTAAATAGATAGCTATATGCATGCAGGGAGTTCTTGATGCAGGCCTATGCAATGCAACAGACATATTGATAGGAGCAAGGAGTTGTATGTATCCCACATACAACTCTTTAGTCTTTGATAGAAGTCATGAAGGAAATTTTGTTTGTAAGAACATTCAGAGGTTTTCAATTGAGAAAAGATTACTGCCGACACAATTCAAGCCTGGGTTATAGAGTAATTAAAATTTCTTGTTTAGGCCATAGAGTAGTTAAAATTTCAAAGGTATAAAACACAATGCCTATGTAAGCCTACTAAACAGAGAATAGAAAGAAGGCCAAAGAAAGAAGTAATCTTTACAATCACCACACTTCCAACATCATTCGTTTCAAATCTTGTGTTCTTACCCTTAAATACATTTGTGTAGCCAACTCCTTGGTGCAGCCAGCCAGCATTTGAATAATTAATTTTTACACTATCTTGTTGACTACTAGTACTAGCCACAGCCACAGCCACCAACCCCACCATCCATTTGTGCCTGGGTGGCTGTGGTACTACTACTAGCCTAGAAAAGATTGAAATATAATTAAGACTTAGTAGCCTAGTAGTACTAGGCTGCTAAGTCGGAATTATATTTCAATATTTTCTTTCATTAACTTTTAACTTTTACTCCAACTAAGGCAACTAAATTCTGACAGCTGTAATCACAAAAAAGTTGCACCTTCAGTTACTCATTAGTGTCACTTTATGGTTGTATGGTTGTCAAGTTATACAAATAAATGAAATACTTGACTCACTGTATGAGCATAGATTTGTTACCAGATACGCTATTGGCTAAGAATATTCTAACGAGCTAATTGAAGCCACAATGAGTATTCAAAGGTTCTTCAACATTGGTGCCCAAATCAATGATTTAGAATTAAGTTGGAATGATTAGGTTGTCACTATTTTTTTGTAACTTTGAATTCAACTCTAACTCTGTGAGTCTGTGGGGGCTGCTGCTACTGCTCTCTCTAATTAAGGATATAAGTTAACTCACTAGGAATTATTTTCCTCCAACAAGACTGGTATGGTTTGATTTTTTTATGAATTCATTTTAGATAATGATATCCTTGATGAAGAAGTGATACCTGACTTGCAACCAGAGCAGCTTCAGCAGCTTGGTGTTGGGTGAGTTGTCTTTGTTTGGTCTGATAGACTACGCGATCATGGTATTCATGTCTATGTTATAACCTCCGCCAGTTGGTTGTTCAAATCACAGGCCGGCCAACGTGTTCGGTAGCGCTCGGGCGGTGGTGCTCGGGCGAGCACCACCGTCCGAGCGCTACCAAACACCTTGGCCGGCCTGTGGTTCAAATAGAAATTAGGCCTACTTGCAACTCAGCTTCTTTTTGCCAAGGAGTTCTTATTGCCAAGGAGTACAAAAATACTGTCTAGGCGAAGAACAAAGATCAACTACATTACCTCCCCAAATGGATTAGTTGATAGCTAGGGTTTGCAATTTGTTTTAGGCTTTAGCAATGTCAATCATTTTTGTTCGCCATTTTAACTTGTATGACAGGAAGAATTAAGAATTGGCTAAGAATTGCTTATGATTGCATTGCGTTACGTTTTTATGTGGATCCAAAAAGACATTCTGAAATGGCCAGTTTTGGATTTACATTTACCTATGCTGTAAACTTTACTAGTAAGTATTACTATGGCATTATGTTAAGTATGTGAACTTTCCTTATAGCTCTCTGGGGAAATGTATGAAATACCTACGAAGACTCAAAGAGCTTGTCAAAAGTGTTCAAAAGGTAAATTTTACGTTCTTCTTTTAGCAAAATTTAGCTTGATTATTGTTGAGTATAATAGTTTTATGCATATCATTTATATCGGAGGCGCCTCTATTATTGGTCTTTGCATTTTCAGAATAACTTACCAAGTGCTGCCCCCTCTGTTGCGCTTACACTACCAACACCTAATGAAACTGCTTCAACACTCGGCGCTGCGGTCGCATCACCACCTGCTTCCATGCCGGCCACACCTAGACCTGTGGTTACCACACCTAGACCTGTGGTTACCACACCTAGACCTGCGGTTTCAACACCTTCCTCTGCTGTTTCCGCTATTTCAGGATCACCTGCCGCCGAACCTATTGCTTCAGCCTCTGCCACTGCTGAGGCGACTGTTTCAACACCCTCTAGCTCTCCATTGTTTATGCGAGTGAGTAACAGCAATATACTGTAAATTATGTTGTTGTTGTTGCTGTTGTTAATATTTATTGAGGTTAGCTAGAGAAAATAAATCCTGTCGACCTGTCTAAATTCGTTGGCTGTTCTTTGGCTGTCGATAATGTTGAATTGATTGCACAACTTAAATTTGTAATGTAAATTTTTACGTACATTAGACCTGCTAAGTATGGTGCTGTTTGAATTGTTGAATCTTAGTAGGTTAGCCTTGATTGAAAGCGCTTGTAATGGGCAACTCTTGGTAGTCACACTTTATCGTTCGAGCAGACACTATGCATTTTACACTGCAGTATTTTCTGTCTATGAGAAAAACTCCGCCTTAGGCAATTAATTAAGTAATTTGCCTTAAAAGTTAATATACACTATGGCTTTTCCCTATAGTAAGTAAGAACTCAGTTTTATTGTTTTATAGGAGCTCAATGTACCTCAATTTACTGGACGAGAGACCAGGAAAATGGTTGTACAGGCGATTGGGGAAGCTAATTGGTCCCATAGTCACAGCAGACCCAACTACGATAGTGTGGTACTAAAAGTCCTGAGGCAATTTCCAGATAAGAGTGACATCTTCAAAGACGCTAGCTATACCGAAGATAAGGATTGCTACGTGAGTTTTTTTTATAATCGTGAATAGGTCTACTTACTACCGGGCATGTAGCCTACTGTCCTGCAGATTCATTTAGCAATACTTGGCATTGGCGTGCAGCTTTCCACAATTTATTATACAGAAAC